>NC_092732.1:43312832-43370332 GCF_047496885.1 Scyliorhinus torazame | reverse complement strand
CACACACACAGACACACACACACAAACACACACACACACACATAGACACACACACACATAGACACACACACACACAGAGACACACACACACACAGAGACACACATAGACACAGACACACACAAATACACAGACAAACGGCGCAGGGGGAAAAGGGTGGGTGGAGATAAAAATAAAACAAAAGGATAAAGGATCTTTGATTCCGATGGGTGCCTTCCAGTTAGTTTCGTTCTGTAGGTTGCGCCTTCAATTGGACAATTGCTTCTCCTTCAGCCCGTAATGATCGTCACTGCAGACTCAGATAGCTGACACCGAGCAGCAGAGAGAGGGAGAAAACACAGCTCCTCTTCCTTCCAGCATCTAACGGCTTGTGGCACATTCTCTCTGGCAAAATAAAAGCACCTGGCAGGAACCAATTGCTGACTGTTGTCAGGCAGAACACCATCCCTGGCCAATCCACTGGTTGCCAGTTAGCCAGTCGATCTGACGTCTTCCGAAACAGGTTCCTAAGATTCACCCAACGCCAACGAGTCTTGTTTCTCCTCTCCAAAATACAAAACCTAGGTGCACACTGTCCTGGCAAAAAATTCCTCGGCTTGAAGGCACACTCTGACTATGGGGTCACGGACCAAATTTAAATGGGAACAAAGGAAAAAAACAGCAGATATTGCAAATGATTTGAGTCCTTGGGCTGTATTCTCCCGCCCACCACAAGAGAGCCACGGGCGCGACGCCGACAGTGGAAAAGTCCGTTGTCCTCGGGGTGGGATTTCCCAGTTGCCGGGCAGTCGCAGCCGGAGATTCGCGTCCCTTGCTTTCTGACACTGTCAGTAATATTGCTCAGACGTAACATTGTTGTAGTAACACGGAGTGAAGGAAATCAGAAGGTCACGCTGCGTTACTCCCCATCAACTGCCCGGGTAATCAACTGGGGACAAGTGCTGTGAGGAGCCATTTTACAACGTACAAAGAAAAGTACAGCACAGGAACAGGCCCTTCGGCCCTCCAACCCCGTGCCAACCACGCTGCCCGTCTAAACTACACTCTTCTACACTTCCGGGGTCCGTATCCCTCTATTCCCATCCTATTCATGTATTTGTCAAGATGCCCCTTAAATGTCCCTATCGTCCCTGCTTCCACCACCACCTCCGGTAGCGAGTTCCAGGCACCCACTACCCTCTGTGTAAAAAAACTTGCCTCGCACATCTCTAAACCTTGCCCCTCGCACCTTAAACCTATGCCCCCTAGTAATTGACCCCTCTACCCTGGGGAAAAGCCTCTGACTATCCACTCTGTCTATGCCCCTCATAATTTTGCAGACCTCTATCAGGTCGCCCCCTCAACCTCCGTCGTTCCAGTGAGAACAAACCGAGTTTATTCAACCGCTCCTCATAGCTAATGCCCTCCATACCAGGCAATATCCTGGTAAATCTCTTCTGCACCCTCTCTAAAGCCTCCACATCCTTCTGGTAGTGTGGCGACCAGAATTGAACACTACACTCCAAGTGTGGCCTAACTAAGGTTCTATACAGCTGCAACATGACTTGCCAATTCTTATACTCAATGCCCCGGCCAATGAAGGCAAGCATGCCGTATGCCTTCTTGACTACCTTCTCCACCTGTGTTGCCCCTTTCAGTGACCTGTGGACCTGTACTCCTAGATCTCTCTGACTTTCAATACTCTTGAGGGTTCTACCATTCACTGTATATTCCCTCCCTGCATTGGACCTTCCAAAATGCATTACCTCACAACGTAGCATCGCACAAAGAAGAGAAAGAGGTAAAATTCCAGGAAAACACCATGGTAGCATTGTGGATAGCACAATTGTTTCACAGCTCCAGGGTCCCAGGTTCGATTCCGGCTTGGGTCACTGTCTGGGCAGGGGCGTTGTAGGGCCCCAGGAGTGTGCTGGAGGGCAGAATAATCCCACGGGGAGAATATGCAACCTCCCCACGGACAGTGAGCCGGGGCAAGGATCGAACCCGGGTCCTAGGCGCCGTGAGGCAGCAGTGCTAACCACCTCGCCGCCGTGCCCGCCACTCATAGCGCCAGTCCTCAGGTGGCTTCTGGATGTGGCGCATCCTTACCTCCGAGGAAGCCTCATTGAGGGGTGGAACAGAATCACGGGGCTAAATGTCCTCCTCCCATTCCCTTTCATATATTTACAGCATGAAGCAGATTGTACATCACAAAGTCACTTGGACAAGGACAGGTGAGTCAAAGATACGAAGGTGATTAACTATCTACACCAGATACCTGACACACACACCTTGTCCTCAATGTCGACATTTGCATTGAATTCCAGTAGAAGTTTCACGGCATTTTCATTCCCTCCAGCAACTGCCCAGTGTAGTGCCGTACGGTTAACCTGGACCGACACAGGAAACAGGGACTTACACAAAACGTTTACAAGGCCAAAAGGTACATGAAGTCGTTCTTGTTTATCAATAATCACCTTCACTAACTCGCTATATCCCAAAACCAAATGATATCACTCGACCATATCTATATATCTTGGGCGGCCGCCTCCGGTTCCCCGTTTCTCGGTTGCGTGCCGTTCATTGGCGGTGGGAGTTTCCATGTGAATCCACTCCATGCCGCTGGGAAACCTGTGGGCATGGGCGCACTGCGGGCGGGAACAGAGAATCGCAACGGCCAATGAATTGCGGCCCGTATCTTTCACCCTCACCTACTTAGCAGGTTCCTCAAACATGCCTTCTAACCACCCACCAGGTACGCGGTCCATACTCGTGCAACTCGGCCAACGTTGTCCACCTCATACGCTGCAGGAAAGGATGTCCCGAAGCGTGGTACATTGGCGAGACCATGCAGACGCTGCGACAACGAATGAACGGACATCGCGCGACAATCGCCAGGCAGGAATGTTCCCTTCCAGTCGGGGAACACTTCAGCAGTCAAGGGCATTCAGCCTCTGATCTCCGGGTAAGCGTTCTCCAAGGCGGCCTTCAGGACGCGCGACAACGCAGAATCGCCGAGCAGAAACTTATAGCCAAGTTCCGCACACGAGTGCGGCCTCAACCGGGACCTGGGATTCATGTCTCATTACATTCACCCCCCACCAACTGGCCTGCGAAATCCTACCCACTGTCCTGGCTTGAGACAATTCACACCTCTTTAACCTGTGATTATCCCTCTCTCCAGTCGCTCCATCTGGACCTGTAAAGACTTAATTACCTGCAAAGACTCACATTCAAAGTATCATCGTGCATCATTGACTTTGTCGATATAAATGTTTCTGGAACTCACCTCTTCATTCACCTGAGGAAGGAGCTGCGCTCCAAAACCTAGTGATTCGAAACAAACCAGTTGGACTTTAACCTGGTGTTGTAAGACTTGGTACTGTGCTCACCCCAGTCCAACGCCGGCATCTCCACATCATTCTAACTATACGAGTACTTTGCATCGGTATTCACCAAGGAAAGGGACATGACGGGTGTTGAGGTTAGGGGTGGGTGTGTGAATACTCTGGGACATTTCAGCGTAACGAAGGAGAAAGTGTTGGAGATCTTAAAGGTAGACAAGTCCCCTGGGCCGGATGGAAGAAAATAACTGGGGTCTTAAAAGATATCTTTGCATCATCTTTGCCCACAGGCGAGGTTCCAGAGGACTGGAGAGTAGCCAATGTCGTCCCTTTGTTTAAGGAGGGAAGCAGGGACAATCCAGGTAATTATAGGCCGGTGAGCCCGACAACAATGGGGGTGAAGCTGTTGGAGAAGATACTGAGGGACAGGATTTATTCACATTTGGAAGCGATGTGACTTGTTAGTGATAGGCAACATGGCTTTTTGCAGAGAAGGTCATGTCTTATTAATTTGCTCAGAGTTTTTTGAGGAGGTGATATAATTAATTGATGAGGGAAAGGCTGTGGATGTTGTCTTCTTGGCCTTCAGTCAGGCCTTTGACAAGGCGGGTACAAAAGGTAACGTGGCATGGGATTCGGGGTGTGCCAGCTGGCTTGGCACCAAGAGAAACAGTGGAAGGGAGTTTTACAGAATGCAGATTTGTAACTGGTGGTATTGCACAGGGATCAGTGCTGGGACCACTGTTGTTTGTGATGTATATCAATGATCATCGAATTATAGGATCCTTACAGTGCAGAAGGAGGCCATTCGGCCCATCGAGTCTGCACCGGCTCTTGGAAAGAGCACCCTACCCAAGGTTCACACCTCCACCCTATCCCCATAACCCAGCAACCCACCCAACACTAAGGGCAATTTTGGACACTAAGGGCAATTTATCACGGCCAATCCACCCAACCTGCACATCTTTGGACTGTGGGAGGAAACCGGAGCACCCGGAGGAAACCCACGCAGACACGGGGAGGATGTGCAGACTCCGCACAGACAGTGACCCAAGCCGGAATCGAACCTGGGACCCTGGAGCTGTGAAGCGATTGCGCTATCCACAATGCTACCGTGCTGCCCTTATGTTGCCCTGGTCTGGAGGGTGTCGGCTATGAGGAGAGGTTGGATAAACTCGGATTGTTTTCGTTGGAAAGACGGAGGCTGAGGGGAGATCTGATCGGGGTCTGCAAAATTCCGAGAGGTATAGGCAGGGTGAATAGTCAGAAGCTTTTTCCCAGGGCGGAAGACTCGATTACAGGGGGGCACAGGTTCAGGGTGAGAGGGGGAAAGTTTAGGGGAGATGTGCGGGGAACGTTTTTCACCCAGAGGGTGGTGGGTGCCTGGAGCGCTTGGCCAGCGGGGGTGGTAGAGGCGGGCATGGTACTAACGTTAAGATGATTCTCGATAGACCCCGGAACGGGCGGGGAATGGAGGGATACAGATTGTTTGGGCAATAAGTAGTAGGTGTAAATAAGGAATCTGGGGCGGGATTCTCCGCAATCGGCGCGATGTCCGCCGACCGGCGCCAAAAACGGCGCGAATCAGTCCGGCATCGCGCCGCCCCAAAGGTGCGGAATTCTCTGCATCTTGAGGGGCCGAGCCCCAACCTTGAGGGGCTAGACCCGCGCCGGACTGATTTCCGCCCCGCCAACTGGCGGGAAAGGCCTTTGGTGCCCCGGCAGCTGGCGCGGAAATGACTTTGCCGAGCGGCGCATGCGCGGGAGCGTCAGCGGCCGCGCACGGCATCCCCGCGCATGCGCAGGGGAGGGAGTCTCTTCCGCCTCCGCCACAGTGCAGACCATGGCGAAGGCGGAAGGAAAAGAGTGCCCCCACGGCACAGGTCCGCACCGCCTTGTCCCGCCGGTAAGAGAGGTGGTTTCATCCGCGCCGGCGGGACAGGCATTCTAGCAGCGGGACTTCGGCCCATCGCGGGCCGGAGAATCGGCGGTGGGGGGGGGGGGGCGCCAGCCCCCGGTGATTCTCCGACCCGGCGGGGGGTCAGAGAATCCCGCCCCTGG
The DNA here is from genome assembly GCF_047496885.1 of Scyliorhinus torazame. Taxonomy (NCBI): domain Eukaryota; kingdom Metazoa; phylum Chordata; class Chondrichthyes; order Carcharhiniformes; family Scyliorhinidae; genus Scyliorhinus; species Scyliorhinus torazame. Next base: position 43,364,950 of record NC_092732.1, on the reverse strand, counting down.
ATCAGCGCAGGCGGAGAGGGCCAAAGGGCCTGTTCCTGTGCTGTAATGTTCTTTTTGTATATTCGTCAAACCCACCAAACCACAGTATCCCTCAATCACCCCCACTCCCCGTATCCCTCAATCACCCCCACTCCCCGTATCCCTCAATCACCCCACTCCCCGTATCCCTCAATCACCCCCACTCCCCGTATCCCTCAATCACCCCCACTCCCCGTATCCCTCAATCACCCCCACTCCCCGTATCCCTCAATCACCCCCACTCCCCGTATCCCTCAATCACCCCCACTCCCCGTATCCCTCAATCACCCCCACTCCCCGTATCCCTCAATCACCCCCACTCCCCGTATCCCTCAATCACCCCACTCCCCGTATCCCTCAATCACCCCCACTCCCCGTATCCCTCAATCACCCCCACTCCCCGTATCCCTCAATCACCCCCACTCCCCGTATCCCTCAATCACCCCCACTCCCCGTATCCCTCAATCACCCCACTCCCCGTATCCCTCAATCACTCCCACTCCCCGTATCCCTCAATCACCCCACTCCCCGTATCCCTCAATCACTCCCACTCCCCGTATCCCTCAATCACTCCCACTCCCAGTATCCCTCAATCACCCCACTCCCCGTATCCCTCAATCACCCCCACTCCCCGTATCCCTCAATCACCCCCACTCCCCGTATCCCTCAATCACCCCCACTCCCCGTATCCCTCAATCACTCCCACTCCCCGTATCCCTCAATCACCCCCACTCCCCGTATCCCTCAATCACCCCCACTCCCCGTATCACTCAATCACCTCCTCAATCTGACATACTCCCCGTATCCCTCAATCACTCCCACTCCACGTATCCCTCAATCACCCCCACTCCCCGTATCCCTCAATCACCCCCACTCCCCGTATCCCTCAATCACCCCCACTCCCCGTATCCCTCAATCACCCCCACTCCCCGTATCCCTCAATCACCCCACTCCCCGTATCCCTCAATCACCCCACTCCCCGTATCCCTCAATCACCCCACTCCCCGTATCCCTCAATCACCCCACTCCCCGTATCCCTCAATCACCCCACTCCCCGTATCCCTCAATCACCCCACTCCCCGTATCCCTCAATCACCCCCACTCCCCGTATCCCTCAATCACCCCCACTCCCCGTATCCCTCAATCACCTCCTCAATCTGACATACTCCCCGTATCCCTCAATCACCCCCACTCCCCGTATCCCTCAATCACCTCCTCAATCTGACATACTCCCCGTATCCCTCAATCACCCCCACTCCCCGTATCCCTCAATCACCTCCTCAATCTGACATACTCCCCGTATCCCTCAATCACCCCCACTCCCCATATCCCTCAATCACCCCACTCCCCGTATCCCTCAATCACTCCCACTCCCCGTATCCCTCAATCACCCCCACTCCCCGTATCCCTCAATCACCTCCACTCCCCGTATCCCTCAATCACCCCCACTCCCCGTATCCCTCAATCACCCCCACTCCCCGTATCCCTCAATCACCCCCACTCCCCGTATCCCTCAATCACCCCACTCCCCGTATCCCTCAATCACCCCACTCCCCGTATCCCTCAATCACCCCACTCCCCGTATCCCTCAATCACCTCCACTCCCCGTATCCCTCAATCACTCCCACTCCCCGTATCCCTCAATCATCCCCACTCCCCGTATCCCTCAATCATCCCCACTCCCCATATCCCTCAATCACCTCCACTCCCCGTATCCCTCAATCACCCCCACTCCCCGTATCCCTCAATCACCCCCACTCCCCGTATCCCTCAATCACCCCCACTCCCCGTATCCCTCAATCATCCCCACTCCCCGTATCCCTCAATCACCCCCACTCCCCGTATCCCTCAATCACTCCCACTCCCCGTATCCCTCAAATCGCCCCCACTCCCCGTATCCCTCAATCACTCCCACTCCCCGTATCCCTCAAATCGCCCCCACTCCCCGTATCCCTCAATCACTCCCACTCCCCGTATCCCTCAATCACCCCCACTCCCCGTATCCCTCAAATCACTCCCACTCCCCGTATCCCTCAATCACCCCCACTCCCCGTATCCCTTAATAATCCCCACTCCCCGTATCCCTCAATCACCCCACTCCCCGTATCCCTCAATCACCCCACTCCCCGTATCCCTCAATCACCCCCACTCCCCGTATCCCTCAATCACCCCCACTCCCCGTATCCCTCAATCACCCCACTCCCCGTATCCCTCAATCACCCCCACTCCCCGTATCCCTCAATCACCCCACTCCCCGTATCCCTCAATCACCTCCACTCCCCGTATCCCTCAATCACCCCACTCCCCGTATCCCTCAATCACCCCACTCCCCGTATCCCTCAATCACCCCCACTCCCCGTATCCCTCAATCACCCCCACTCCCCGTATCCCTCAATCACCCCACTCCCCGTATCCCTCAATCACCCCCACTCCCCGTATCACTCAATCACCCCCACTCCCCGTATCCCTCAATCACCCCCACTCCCCGTATCCCTCAATCACCCCACTCCCCGTATCCCTCAATCACCCCCACTCCCCGTATCCCTCAATCACCCCACTCCCCGTATCCCTCAATCACCTCCACTCCCCGTATCCCTCAATCACCCCACTCCCCGTATCCCTCAATCACCCCACTCCCCGTATCCCTCAATCACCCCCACTCCCCGTATCCCTCAATCACCCCCACTCCCCGTATCCCTCAATCACCCCACTCCCCGTATCCCTCAATCACCCCCACTCCCCGTATCACTCAACCACCCCCACTCCCCGTATCCCTCAACCACCCCCACTCCCCGAATCCCTCAATCACCCCCACTCCCCGTATCCCTCAATCATCCCCACTCCCCGTATCCCTCAATCACCCCCACTCCCCGTATCACTCAACCACCCCCACTCCCCGTATCCCTCAACCACCCCCACTCCCCGAATCCCTCAATCATCCCCACTCCCCGTATCCCTCAATCACCCCACTCCCCGTATCCCTCAATCACCCCCACTCCCCGAATCCCTCAATCACCCCCACTCCCCGTATCCCTCAATCACTCCCACTCCCCGTATCCCTCAATCACCCCCACTCCCCGTATCCCTCAAATCACTCCCACTCCCCGTATCCCTCAATCACCCCCACTCCCCGTATCCCTTAATAATCCCCACTCCCCGTATCCCTCAATCACCCCACTCCCCGTATCCCTCAATCACCCCCACTCCCCGTATCCCTCAATCATCCCCACTCCCCGTATCCCTCAATCACCCCCACTCCCCGTATCCCTTAATCACCCCCACTCCCCGTATCCCTTAATAATCCCCACTCCCCGTATCCCTCAATCACCCCACTCCCCGTATCCCTCAATCACCCCCACTCCCCGTATCACTCAACCACCCCCACTCCCCGTATCCCTCAACCACCCCCACTCCCCGAATCCCTCAATCACCCCCACTCCCCGTATCCCTCAATCATCCCCACTCCCCGTATCCCTCAATCACCCCCACTCCCCGTATCCCTTAATCACCCCCACTCCCCGTATCCCTTAATAATCCCCACTCCCCGTATCCCTCAATCACCCCACTCCCCGTATCCCTCAATCACCCCCACTCCCCGTATCCCTCAACCACCCCCACTCCCCGTATCCCTCAACCACCCCCACTCCCCGTATCCCTCAACCACCCCCACTCCCCGAATCCCTCAATCACCCCCACTCCCCGTATCCCTCAATCATCCCCACTCCCCGTATCCCTCAATCACCCCACTCCCCGTATCCCTCAATCACCCCCACTCCCCGTATCCCTCAATCACCCCCACTCCCCGTATCCCTCAATCACCCCCACTCCCCGTATCCCTCAATCACCCCCACTCCCCGTATCCCTCAATCATCCCCGATTCCCTCAATCAGCCCCACTCCCCGTATCCCTCAATCACCCCCACTCCCCGTATCCCTCAATCACCCCCACTCCCCGTATCCCTCAATCATCCCCACTCCCCGTATCCCTCAATCACCCCCACTCCCCGTATCCCTCAATCACCCCCACTCCCCGTATCCCTCAATCATCCCCACTCCCCGTATCCCTCAATCACCCCCACTCCCCGAATACCCCAATCACTCCCACTCCCCGTATCCCTCAATCATCCCCACTCCCCGTATCCCTCAATCACCCCCACTCCCCATATCCCTCAATCACCCCCACTCCCCGTATCCCTCAATCACCCCCACTCTCCGTATCCCTCAATCACCCCCACTTTTCCCTCAAGCACTCCATCAATCCCACCAAGCGCCTTCAGCAGGTCTCTCAGCCATGAGTGCCCACTCTCTCATCTCATCCATCAACTCTACGATCACCAAGTCCATCAACTCAACGGTCACCAAGTCGATCAACTCAACGGTCACCAAGTCCATCAACTCAATGGTCACCAAGTCCATCAACGCAATGATCACCAAGTTCATCAACTCTATCCTCACCAAGTCCATCAACTCAACGGTCAGGGCGGCATGTGGCGCAGTGAACAAAGAACATACAACATACAGTGCAGAAGGAGGCCATTTGGCCCATCGAGTCTGCACCAACCCACTTAAGCCCTCACTTCCACCCTATCCCCGTAACCCAATAACCCCTCCTAAACGTTTTGGTCACTAAGGGCAATTTATCATGGCCAATCCGCCTAACCTGCATGTCTTTGGACTGTGGGAGGAAACCGGAGCACCCGGAGGAAACCCACGCAGACACGGGGAGGACGTGCAGACTCCGCACATCATTGACCCAGTGGGGAATTGAACCTGGGACCCTGGTGCTGTGAAGCCACAGTGCTATCCACTTGCGCTTCCGTGCTGCCGTGCTGCTGGATAGCACTGGGACTGCGGCGCTGAGGACCCAGGTTCAATCCTGGCCCTGGGTCACTGTATGTGTGGAGTTTGTGTATTCTCCCATGTCTGCGTGGGTTTCACCCCCACAACCGAAGGTTAGGTGGATTGGCCACACTAAATTGCCCCTGAATTGGAAAAAAAAATAATTGGGTACTCTAAATTTATGTTTAAAAACTCAACGGTCACCAAGTCCATCAACTCAATGGTGACCAAGTCCATCAACTCAACGGTCACCAAGTCCATCAACGCAACAGTCACCAAGTCCATCAACTCAATAGTCACCAAGTCCATCAGCTCAACAGTCACCAAGTCTATCAGTCTCTCTCCCTCACACTCTCTGTCTTTCTCTCTCTCTCTTTCTGTCTGTCTCTGTCTCTCTCTGTGTCTGTCTCTGTCTTTCTCTTTCTTCTCACTGTCTCGCTCTGTCTGTGTCTGTCTCTCTCTTTCTTCTCTCTGTCTCTGTGTCTCTCTCTCTCTCTGCCTCTGTGTCTCTCTCTCTCTCTGTCTCTGCCTCTCTCTCTGTCTCTGCCTCTCTCTCTGTCTCTGCCTCTCTCTCTGTCTCTGCCTCTCTCTCTGTCTCTGCCTCTCTCTCTGTCTCTGTCTCTCTCTCTCTCCCTTCCCCTGAACCCCTTTTGCCTGTACAGATCTCCCCACCTCGATTAGTCGCTGACCCCCCACCCCCGCCCAGTTACATCTTTGTTTTGTGACCATCCCCGAAGACGTTTGAACCAATCTGTAACTCTGTGGAGGGAAAGCTGTTTCCTGGAATTGGACACAACGGCCGGAATCAATTTTGTGGCAATTTGTTTCAGTAATCTTCAAAATTGCAATTTAGTCTTCGCTGTTTCACAGAAATAAAACACAAGACACTTAACGCACCCAAAATAACCCAGACAATGAACCAGTGGCCGTACAGCTAAGTGTACAGCCGCCTAACAATGTTTACGAATATTCCTCATTTTATTTAGTGACTACATTTTCTCCCAGTTCCTGTGTGACTGTTCATTTCTGGGTTTGTTTTCGGTAAACTTTACATACTGTCATTGAAGCTGTTTACTTTCTGACGCTACATGGCACAGGAACAAATCATGGTGCAAATTCAAAGGCTACTTAGTTACTCACCATATTCTTTGCATTGACATTTACTGTGTTGCAAATCAGCCACCTGATCATTACTGTGTCATCCCTCTTGGCAGCGTCCTGGAGTTCCTTTTCAGTCGGCAACACTAGGGAGGAGATTATCTTCGTCAGTACACCTGATACAGCTCGGGGTTAGATACAGAGTAAAGCTCCCTCTACACTGTCCCCATCAAACACTCCCAGGACAGGTACAGCACGGGGTTAGTTACAGAGTAAAGCTCCCTCTACACTGTTCCCATCAAACACTCCCAGGACAGGTACAGCACGGTGTTAGATACAGAGTAAAGCTCCCTCTACACTGTCCCCATCAAACACTCCCAGGACAGGTACAGCACGGGGTTAGATACAGAGTAAAGCTCCCTCTACACTGTCCCCATCAAACACTCCCAGGACAGGTACAGCACGGGGTTAGATACAGAGTAAAGCTCCCTCTACACTGTCCCCATCAAACACTCCCAGGACAGGTACAGCACGGGGTTAGATACAGAGTAAAGCTCCCTCTACACTGTCCCCATCAAACACTCCCAGGACAGGTACAGCACGGGGTTAGATACAGAGTAAAGCTCCCTCTACACTGTCCCCATCAAACACTCCCAGGACAGGTACAGCACGGGGTTAGATACAGAGTAAAGCTCCCTCTACACTGTCCCCATCAAACACTCCCAGGACAGGTACAGCACGGGGTTAGATACAGAGTAAAGCTCCCTCTACACTGTCCCCATCAAACACTCCCAGGACAGGTACAGCACGGGGTTAGATACAGAGTAAAGCTCCCTCTACACTGTCCCCATCAAACACTCCCAGGACAGGTACAGCACGGGGTTAGATACAGAGTAAAGCTCCCTCTACACTGTCCCCATCAAACACTCCCAGGACAGGTACAGCACGGGTTAGATACAGAGTAAAGCTCCCTCTACACTGTCCCCATCAAACACTCCCAGGACAGGTACAGCACGGGGTTAGATACAGAGTAAAGCTCCCTCTACACTGTCCCCATCAAACACTCCCAGCACAGGTACAGCACGGGGTTAGATACAGAGTAAAGCTCCCTCTAAACTGTCCCCATCAAACACTCCCAGGACAGATACAGCACGGGGTTAGATACAGAGTAAAGCTCTCTCTACACTGTCCCCATCAAACACTCCCAGGACAGGTACAGCACGGTGTTAGATACAGAGTAAAGCTCCCTCTACACTGTCCCCATCAAACAGTCCCAGGACAGGTACAGCACGGGGTTAGATACAGAGTAAAGCTCTCTCTACACGGACTTCCGGGTGCGGCGATGACCAGCTGAGTCGCACGTTTCGGCAGCTCACGGTGAAACGGACTTTTGGGCTCTTGATAGGAGCCCCAACGGCAATTTTGACGGCTAAAAATACTGTGCGGCAAACCAGAAGGGAATCCCCCCTGGACACGGATGGAAAAAGGAGGAGAGAGTGGCCAGATTGCAGTGGATCCTTTAGAACAGCGGCAAGGAAGGCAAGCAAAAACCAAGATGGCGTCGGAAGGTGGCAGTTTAACATGGGGCCCTGACCAACAAGAGTTCTTGAAATGCTGTGTGGAAGAGATCAAAAAGGAAATGAAGAAAGAGCTGTTGGCCCCGATACTACAGGCGATCGAAGGGCTAAAGGAGGAACAAAAGACCCAGGAGCGGGAGCTTCGGGTCGTGAAGGCAAAGGCAGCCGAGAATGAGGACGACATACAGGGCCTGGTGGTGAAGACGGAGACGCATGAGGCACATCAGAAACGATGTGTGGAAAGGTTGGAGGCACTGGAAAACAACGCAAGGAGGAACAACCTGAGGATTCTTGGTCTTCCTGAAGGTGCGGAGGGAGCGGACGTCGGGGCATATGTGAGCACGATGCTGCACTCGTTAATGGGAGCGGAGGCCCCGGCGGGTCCGTTGGAGGTGGAGGGAGCATACCGAGTGATGGCGCGAGGACCGAGAGCAGGAGAAATTCCCAGAGCCATAGTGGTGAGATTCCTCCGTTTTAAGGATAGAGAAATGGTCCTTAGATGGACGAAGAAAACTCGGAGCAGTAAATGGGAGAACGCGGTGATCCGCGTTTATCAAGACTGGAGTGCGGAGGTGGCGAGAAGGAGGACGAGCTTTAATCGGGCCAAGGCGGTGCTTCATAAAAAGAAGATAAAATTTGGAATGCTGCAACCGGCAAGACTGTGGGTCACATATCGAGGGAGGCACCACTACTTTGAGACGGCGGATGAAGCGTGGACTTTTATTGTGGAAGAAAAACTGGAATGAGCGGGTTATTAAAAAGAACGTTCGAACAAAGTGGTGGGGCGAATGTGGGGTGCAAAGAGGGGTTTTATGTACTAATCCTGCGATGTGGTAACTTTTCTCTCTTCCACAGGTGGTGATGGGGGGAGGAGGGGAGGTGGAGGAGATGGGGCGTTGGCCATTGGGGGCGGGGCCAAGGGAGAAGCGCAGGCTTGGTTCCCGCGCTATGATAACCATGGCGGGAATAGAGAAGCAGGAAGGAGGGGGCGTCGCACGGTGCGAGCCGAGGTCACGGGGGGAAGCCGAGGTCAGCCAGAGTTTGCTGACTTCTGGGAGCAACATGGGGGGAGTAATTACGCTAGCGGGGGATCTAGCGGGGGGGTGGGAGGGGGGAATTACTGGGTTGCTGCTGCTGGGGAGAGGGGGGAGCTGGTATGGGAGGGGATGGGCGGGGGGGCACCGCCTGGGGGAGATACAGCTGCGTGGGAACCGGGTGAGGAGCTGGAAAAAGGGGATGGCTAATCGACAAGGGGGGGGGGGGTAGGAAGCCCCCCAACCCAGCTGATCACGTGGAACTTGAGAGAGCTGAACGGGCCGATAAAGAGGGCACGGGTACTCGCACACCTTAAGAAACTTAAGGCAGATGTGGTTATGTTACAGGAAACGCACCTGAAACTTATAGACCAGGTTAGGCTACGCAAAGGATGGGTGGGGCAGGTGTTCCATTCGGGGCTAGATGCAAAAAACAGGGGGGTGGCTATATTAGTGGGGAAGCGGGTAATGTTCGAGGCAAAGACTATAGTGGCGGATAACGGGGGCAGATACGTGATGGTGAGTGGCAAACTACAGGGGGAGACGGTGGTTTTGGTAAACGTATATGCCCCGAACTGGGATGATGCCAATTTTATGAGGCGGATGCTAGGACGCATTCCGGACCTAGAGATGGGAAAGCTGATAATGGGGGGAGATTTTAATACGGTGTTGGAACCAGGGCTGGATAGGTCGAAGTCCAGGACTGGAAGGAGGCCGGCAGCAGTCAAGGTACTTAAAGATTTTATGGAGCAGATGGGAGGTGTAGACCCGTGGAGATTTAGCAGACCTAGGAGTAAGGAGTTCTCGTTTTTCTCCTATGTCCATAAAGTCTACTCGCGAATAGACTTTTTTGTGCTGGGAAGGGCGTTGATCCCGAAGGTGAGGGGAACGGAGTATACGGCTATAGCCATTTCGGATCACGCTCCACACTGGGTAGACTTGGAGATAGGGGAGGAAACAGGAGGGCGCCCACCCTGGAGAATGGACATGGGACTAATGGCAGATGAGGGGGTGTGTCTAAGGGTGAGGGGGTGCATTGAAAAGTACTTGGAACTCAATGATAATGGGGAGGTCCAGGTGGGAGTGGTCTGGGAGGCGTTGAAGGCGGTGGTTAGAGGGGAGCTGATATCAATAAGGGCACATAAAGGGAAGCAGGAGAGTAAGGAACAGGAGCGGTTGCTGCAAGAACTTTTGAGGGTGGACAGACAATATGCGGAAGCACCGGAGGAGGGACTGTACAGGGAAAGGCAAAGGCTACACGTAGAATTTGACTTGCTGACTACGGGCACTGCAGAGGCACAATGGAGGAAGGCACAGGGTGTACAGTACGAATATGGGGAGAAGGCGAGCAGGTTGCTGGCACACCAATTGAGGAACAGGGGAGCAGCGAGGGAAATAGGGGGAGTGAGGGATGAGGAAGGAGAGATGGAGCGGAGAGAGTGAATGGAGTGTTCAAGACATTTTATAAAAAATTATATGAAGCTCAACCCCCGGATGGGAGGGAGAGAATGATGGGCTTTTTGGATCGGCTGGAATTTCCCAAGGTGGAAGAGCAGGAAAGGGTGGGACTGGGAGCACAGATCGAGGTAGAAGAAGTGGTGAAAGGAATTAGGAGCATGCAGGCGGGAAAGGCCCCGGGACCGGATGGATTCCCAGTCGAATTCTATAGAAAATATGTGGGCTTGCTCGCCCCGGTATTGACGAGGACCTTTAATGAGGCAAAGGAAAGGGGACAACTGCCCCCGACTATGTCTGAAGCAACGATATCGCTTCTCTTAAAGAAGGAAAAGGACCCGCTACAATGCGGGTCCTATAGACCTATTTCCCTCCTAAATGTAGATGCCAAGGTCCTGGCCAAGGTAATGGCAATGAGAATAGAGGAATGTGTCCCGGGGGTGGTCCACGAGGACCAAACTGGGTTTGTGAAGGGGAGACAGCTGAACACGAACATACGGAGGTTGTTAGGGGTAATGATGATGGCCCCACCAGAGGGGGAAACGGAGATGATAGTGGCGATGGATGCCGAGAAAGCATTTGATAGAGTGGAGTGGGATTATTTGTGGGAGGTGTTGAGGAGATTTGGTTTTGGAGAGGGGTATGTTAGATGGGTGCAGCTGTTGTATAGGGACCCGATGGCGAGCGTGGTCACGAATGGACGGGGATCTGCATATTTTCGGCTCCATAGAGGGACAAGGCAGGGATGTCCTCTGTCCCCATTATTGTTTGCACTGGCGATTGAGCCCCTGGCGATAGCGTTGAGGGGTTCCAGGAAGTGGAGGGGAGTACTTAGAGGAGGAGAAGAGCACCGGGTATCTTTGTATGCGGACGATTTGCTACTATACGTGGCGGACCCGGCGGAGGGGATGCCAGAAATAATGCGGATACTTGGGGAGTTTGGGGATTTTTCAGGGTATAAATTGAACATGGGGAAAAGTGAGTTGTTTGTGGTGCATCCAGGGGAGCAGAGTAGAGAAATAGAGGACCTACCGTTGAGGAAGGTAACAAGGAACTTTCGTTACCTGGGGATCCAGATAGCCAAGAATTGGGGCACATTGCATAGGTTAAATTTAACGCGGTTGGTGGAACAAATGGAGGAGGATTTCAAGAGATGGGATATGGTATCCCTGTCACTGGCAGGGAGGGTGCAGGCGGTTAAGATGGTGGTCCTCCCGAGATTCCTCTTTGTGTTTCAGTGCCTCCCGGTGGTGATCACGAAGGCTTTTTTAAAAAAGGATCGAAAAGAGCATCATGGGTTTTGTGTGGGCCGGGAAGACCCCGAGAGTGAGGAAGGGATTTTTACAGCGTAGCAGGGATAGGGGGGTGCTGGCACTACCGAGCCTAAGTGAGTATTATTGGGCCGCTAATATTTCAATGGTGAGTAAGTGGATGGGAGAGGAGGAGGGAGCGGCGTGGAAGAGATTAGAGAGGGCGTCCTGTAGGGGGACTAGCCTACAGGCTATGGTGACAGCCCCATTGCCGTTCTCACCGAGGAACTACACCACAAGCCCGGTGGTGGTGGCTACACTGAAGATTTGGGGACAGTGGAGACGGCATAGGGGAAAGACCGGAGCCTTGGGGGGGTCCCCGATAAGAAACAACCATAGGTTTGCCCCGGGGGGAATGGATGGGGGATATGGAATGTGGCAAAGAGCAGGAATAACGCAACTGAAAGATCTGTTTGTGGATGGGAAGTTCGCGAGTCTGGGAGCGCTGACCGAGAAATATGGGTTGCCCCAAGGGAATGCATTCAGGTATATGCAACTGAGGGCTTTTGCGAGGCAACAGGTGAGGGAATTCCCGCAGCTCCCGACACAAGAGGTGCAGGACAGAGTGATCTCAAAGACATGGGTGGGGGATGGTAAGGTGTCAGATATATATAGGGAAATGAGGGACGAGGGGGAGATTATGGTAGATGAACTAAAAGGGAAATGGGAAGAAGAGCTGGGGGAGGAGATCGAGGAGGGGCTGTGGGCAGATGCCCTAAGCAGGGTAAACTCGTCGTCCTCGTGTGCCAGGCTAAGCCTGATTCAGTTTAAGGTATTACACAGGGCGCATATTACTGGAGCACGGCTCAGTAAATTTTTTGGGGTGGAGGATAGGTGTGCGAGGTGCTCGAGAAGCCCAGCGAATCATACCCATATGTTTTGGTCATGCCCGGCACTACAGGGGTTTTGGATGGGGGTGACAAAGGTGCTTTCAAAAGTAGTAGGAGTCCGGGTCGAACCAAGCTGGGGGTTGGCTATATTTGGGGTTGCACAAGAGCCGGGAGTGCAGGAGGCCAGAGAGGCCGATGTTTTGGCCTTTGCGTCCCTAGTAGCCCGGCGCAGGATATTGCTAATGTGGAAAGAAGCCAAGCCCCCGGGGGTGGAGACCTGGATAAATGACATGGCGGGGTTTATAAAGCTAGAGCGGATTAAGTTCGTCCTAAGGGGGTCGGCTCAAGGGTTCACCAGGCGGTGGCAACCGTTCGTCGAATACCTCGCAGAAAGATAGACGGAATGGGAAAAAGAAGGCAGCAGCAGCAGCCCAGGATCGGGGGGTGGGGGGGGGGAACCAGAAGGACTCTCAGGGTTGTTAATATATACTGTATAATATGTATAGGTCGTTGCGACAGATAATTATATATCGGACTGTTAAATTATATTTTTGGAGAGTGTTACTTGTGACAAGGCAGTTGCCAATTAGGGCTAGTTTTCATTTTTGTTATTTATTATTTATTCATTTTTTGTTTATAAAATAGGTCATTATTATTTGTGTTGTTATAATATTGTGTAAAAGATGCACAATGTACTGTGTTGGTTGACCAAAAATTTTCAATAAAATATATTTTTTTAAAAGCTCTCTCTACACTGTCCCCATCAAACACTCCCAGGACAGGTACAGCACGGGGTTAGATACAGAGTAAAGCTCCCTCTACACTGTCCCCATCAAACACTCCCAGGACAGGTACAGCACGGGGTTAGATACAGAGTAAAGCTCCCTCTATACTGTCCCCATCAAACACTCCCAGGACAGGTACAGCATGGGGTTAGATACAGAGTAAAGCTCTCTCTACACTGTCCCCATCAAACATTCCCAGGACAGGTACAGCACGGGTTAGATACAGAGTAAAGCTCCCTCTACACTGTCCCCATCAAACACTCCCAGGACAGGTACAGCATGGGGTTAGATACAGAGTAAAGCTCCCTCTACACTGTCCCCAACAAACCCTCCCAGGACAGGTACAGCATGGGGTTAGATACAGAGTAAAACTCCCTCTACACTGTCCCCATCAAACACTCCCAGGACAGGTACAGCACGGGGTTAGATACAGAGTAAAGCTCCCTCTATACTGTCCCCATCAAACACTCCCAGGACAGGTACAGCATGGGGTTAGATACACAGTAAAGCTCTCTCTACACTGTCCCCATCAAACATTCCCAGGACAGGTACAGCACGGGTTAGATACAGAGTAAAGCTCCCTCTACACTGTCCCCATCAAACACTCCCAGGACAGGTACAGCATGGGGTTAGATACAGAGTAAAGCTCCCTCTACACTGTCCCCAACAAACCCTCCCAGGACAGGTACAGCATGGGGTTAGATACAGAGTAAAACTCCCTCTACACTGTCCCCATCAAACACTCCCAGGACAGGTACAGCATGGGGTTAGATACAGAGTAAAGCTCTCTCTACACTGTCCCCATCAAACATTCCCAGGACAGGTACAGCACGGGTTAGATACAGAGTAAAGCTCCCTCTACACTGTCCCCATCAAACACTCCCAGGACAGGTACAGCATGGGGTTAGATACAGAGTAAAGCTCCCTCTACACTGTCCCCAACAAACCCTCCCAGGACAGGTACAGCATGGGGTTAGATACAGAGTAAAACTCCCTCTACACTGTCCCCATCAAACACTCCCAGGACAGGTACAGCATGGGGTTAGATACAGAGTAAAGCTCCCTCTACACTGTCCCCATCAAACACTCCCAGGACAGGTACAGCACGGGGTTAGGTACAGAGTAAAGCTCCCTCAGCACTGTCCCCATCAAACACTCCCAGGACAGGTACAGCACGGGGTTAGATACAGAGTAAAGCTCCCTCTACACTGTCCCCATCAAACACTCCCTGGACAGGTACAGCACGGGGTTAGATACAGAGTAAAGCTCCCTCTATACTGTCCCCATCAAACACTCCCAGGACAGGTACAGCACGGGGTTAGATACAGAGTAAAGCTCTCTCTACACTGTCCCCATCAAACATTCCCAGGACAGGTACAGCACGGGTTAGATACAGAGTAAAGCTCCCTCTACACTGTCCCCATCAAACACTCCCAGGACAGGTACAGCACGGGGTTAGATACAGAGTAAAGCTCCCTCTACACTGTCCCCAACAAACCCTCCCAGGACAGGTACAGCACGGGGTTAGATACAGAGTAAAACTCCCTCTACACTGTCCCCATCAAACACTCCCAGTACAGGTACAGCACGGGGTTAGATACAGAGTAATGCTCCCTCTACACTGTCTCCATCAAACACTCCCAGGACAGGTACAGCACGAGGTTAGATACAGAGTAAAGCTCCCTCTACACTGTCCCCATCAAACACTCCCAGGACAGGTACAGCACGGGGTTAGATACAGAGTAAAGCTCCCTCTACACTGTCCACATCAAACTCTCCCAGGACAGGTACAGCACGGGGTTAGATACAGAGTAATGCTCCCTCTACACTGTCTCCATCAAACACTCCCAGGACAGGTACAGCACGAGGTTAGATACAGAGTAAAGCTCCCTCTACACTGTCCCCATCAAACACTCCCAGGACAGGTACAGCACGGGGTTAGATACAGAGTAAAGCTCCCTCTACACTGTCCACATCAAACTCTCCCAGGACAGGTACAGCACGGGATTAGATACAGAGTAAAGCTCCCTCTATACTGTCCCCATCAAACACTCCCAGTACAGGAACACCACGGGGTTAGATACAGAGTAAAGCTCCCTCTACACTGTCCCCATCAAACACTCCCAGGACAGGTACAGCATGGGGTTAGATACAGAGTAAAGCTCCCTCTACACTGTCCCCATCAAACACTCCCAGGACAGGTACAGCATGGGGTTAGATACAGAGTAAAGCTCTCTCTACACTGTCCACATCAAACACTCCCAGGACAGGTACAGCATGGGGTTAGATACAGAGTAAAGCTCCCTCTACACTGTCCCCATCAAACACTCCCAGGACAGGTACAGCACGGGGTTAGATACAGAGTAAAGCTCTCTCTACACTGTCCCCATCAAACACTCCCAGGACAGGTACAGCACGGGGTTAGGTACAGAGTAAAGCTCCCTCTGCACTGTCCCCATCAAACACTCCCAGGACAGGTACAGCACGGGGTTAGATACAGAGTAAAGCTCCCTCTACACTGTCCCCATCAAACACTCCCAGGACAGGTATAGCACGGGGTTAGATACAGAGTAAAGCTCCCTCTACACTGTCCCCATCAAACACTCCCAGGACAGGTACAGCACGGGGTTAGATACAGAGTAAAGCTCCCTCTACACTGTCCACATCAAACACTCCCAGGACAGGTACAGCACGGGGTTAGATACAGAGTAAAGCTCCCTCTACACTGTCCCCATCAAACACTCCCAGGACAGGTACAGCACGGGGTTAGATACAGAGTAAAGCTCCCTCTACACTGTCCCCATCAAACACTCCCAGGACAGGTACAGCACGGGGTTAGATACAGAGTAAAGCTCCCTCTACACTGTCCCCATCAAACACTCCCAGGACAGGTACAGCATGGGGTTAGATACAGAGTAAAGCTCCCTCTACACTGTCCCCATCAAACAATCCAGGACAGGTACAGCACGGGGTTAGGTACAGAGTAAAGCTCCCTCTACACTGTCCCCATCAAACACTCCCAGGACAGGTACAGCACGGGGTTAGATACAGAGTAAAGCTCCCTCTACACTGTCCCCATCAAACACTCCCAGGACAGGTACAGCATGGGGTTAGATACAGAGTAAAGCTCCCTCTACACTGTCCCCATCAAACACTCCCAGGACAGGTACAGCACGGGGTTAGATACAGAGTAAAGCTCCCTCTACACTGTCCCCATCAAACACTCCCAGGACAGGTACAGCACGGGGTTAGATACAGAGTAAAGCTCCCTCTACACTGTCCCCATCAAACACTCCCAGGAGAGGTACAGCACGGGGTTAGATACAGAGTAAAGCTCCCTCTACACTGTCCCCATCAAACACTCCCAGGACAGGTACAGCACGGGGTTAGATACAGAGTAAAGCTCCCTCTGCACTGTCCCCATCAAACACTCCCAGGGCAGGTACAGCACGGGGTTAGATACAGAGTAAAGCTCCCTCTGCCTGTCCCCATCAAACACTCCCAGGACAGGTACAGCACGGGGTTAGATACAGAGTAAAGCTCCCTCTACACTGTCCCCATCAAACACTCCCAGGACAGGTACAGCACGGGGTTAGATACAGAGTAAAGCTCCCTCTACCCTGTCCCCATCAAACACTCCCAGGACAGGGACAGCACGGGGTTAGATACAGAGTAAAGCTCCCTCTACACTGTTCCCATCAACACTCCCAAGACAGGTACAGCACGGGGTTAGATACAGAGTAAAGCTCCCTCTAAACTGTCCCCATCAAACACTCCCAGGACAGGTACAGCACGGGGTAGATACAGAGTAAAGCTCCCTCTACCCTGTCCCCATCAAACACTCCCAGGACAGGGACAGCACGGGGTTAGATACAGAGTAAAGCTCACTCTACACTGTCCCCATCAAACACTCCCAGGACAGGTACAGCACGGGGTTAGATACAGAGTAAAGCTCCCTCTAAACTGTCCCCATCAAACACTCCCAGGACAGGTACAGCACGGGGTAGATACAGAATAAAGCTCCCTCTACACTGTCCCCATCAAACATTCCCAGGACAGGTACAGCACGGGGTTAGATACAGAGTAAAGCTCCCTCTACACTGTCCCCATCAAACACTCCCAGGACAGGTACAGCACGGGGTTAGATACAGAGTAAAGCTCCCTCTACCCTGTCCCCATCAAACACTCCCAGGACAGGGACAGCACGGGGTTAGATACAGAGTAAAGCTCCCTCTACACTGTCCCCATCAAACACTCCCAGGACAGGTACAGCACGGGGTTAGATACAGAGTAAAGCTCCCTCTACACTGTTCCCATCAAACACTCCCAGGACAGGTACAGCCCGGGGTTAGATACAGAGTAAAGCTCCCTCTACTCTGTCCCCATCAAACACTCCCAGGACAGGTACAGCACAGGGTTAGATACAGAGTGAAGCTCCCTCTACGCTGTCCCCATCAAACACTCCCAGGACAGGTACAGCACGGGGTTAGATACAGAGAAAAGCTCCCTCTACACTGTCCCCATCAAACACTCCCAGGACAGGTACAGCACGGGGTTAGATACAGAGTAAAGCTCCCTCTACACTGTCCCCATCAAACACTCCCAGGACAGGTACAGCACGGGGTTAGATACAGAGTAAAGCTCTCTCTACACTGTCCCCATCAAACACTCCCAGGACAGGTACAGCACGGGGTTAGATACAGAGTAAAGCTCCCTCTAAATTGTCCCCATCAAACACTCCCAGGACAGGTACAGCACGGGGTTAGATACAGAGTAAAGCTCCCTCTAAATTGTCCCCATCAAACACTCCCAGGACAGGTACAGCACGGGGTTAGATACAGAGTAAAGCTCCCTCTAAATTGTCCCCATCAAACACTCCCAGGACAGGTACAGCACGGGGTTAGATACAGAGTAAAGCTCCCTCTGCACCGTCCCCATCAAACACTCCCAGGACAGGTACAGCACGGGGTTAGATACAGAGTAAAGCTCCCTCTACACTGTCCCCATCAAACACTCCCAGGACAGGTACAGCACGGGGCTAGATACAGAGTAAAGCTCCCTCTACACTGTCCCCATCAAACACTCCCAGGACAGGTACAGCACGGGGTTAGATACAGAGTAAAGCTCCCTCTACACTGTCCCCATCAAACACTCCCAGGACAGGTACAGCACGGGGTTAGATACAGAGTAAAGCTCCCTCTACACTGTCCCCATCAAACACTCCCAGGACAGGTACAGCACGGGGTTAGATACAGAGTAAAGCTCCCTCTAAATTGTCCCCATCAAACACTCCCAGGACAGGTACAGCACGGGGTTAGATACAGAGTAAAGCTCCCTCTGCACCGTCCCCATCAAACACTCCCAGGACAGGTACAGCACGGGGTTAGATACAGAGTAAAGCTCCCTCTACACTGTCCCCATCAAACACTCCCAGGACAGGTACAGCACGGGGCTAGATACAGAGTAAAGCTCCCTCTACACTGTCCCCATCAAACACTCCCAGGACAGGTACAGCACGGGGTTAGATACAGAGTAAAGCTCCCTCTAAATTGTCCCCATCAAACACTCCCAGGACAGGTACAGCACGGGGTTAGATACAGAGTAAAGCTCCCTCTGCACCGTCCCCATCAAACACTCCCAGGACAGGTACAGCACGGGGTTAGATACAGAGTAAAGCTCCCTCTACACTGTCCCCATCAAACACTCCCAGGACAGGTACAGCACGGGGCTAGATACAGAGTAAAGCTCCCTCTACACTGTCCCCATCAAACACTCCCAGGACAGGTACAGCACGGGGTTAGATACAGAGTAAAGCTCCCTCTACACTGTCCCCATCAAACACTCCCAGGACAGGTACAGCACGGGGTTAGATACAGAGTAAAGCTCCCTCTACACTGTCCCCATCAAACACTCCCAGGACAGGTACAGCACGGGGTTAGATACAGAGTAAAGCTCCCTCTACACTGTCCCCATCAAACACTCCCAGGACAGGTACAGCACGGACAGGGTAACAGGCAGCCCAGTTTCCCATCTCTGAATGCTAAAAACAAGTTTCAACTTTTCAAAGTGGAGAGGTTTGCTCACAGCTCTCTTGCTCGGCCATCGGATTGTCAGTCCTGGTTTGATATCTCCGGCACCACCAGCTGTACGAGCTGTTTGAACAGAGCCCCACCCTATTCCCCACTCACAGGAGGAGGCGTCAGAAATACCTGTTCGACCGCTGGGTGCTGCAGCAAGGCAGCCGCAGGCAATGCTGATGTGGACAGAGGGAGGGCTGGGGGGAAATGGGCGGGGGGGGAAAGGTGTGGGGGGAAGGGATGGAGGGGGTAATGGGGGGGATGGGCAGGGTGAAATGGGGTGGAGGGGGAAAGGGGTGGAGGGGTGGAGGGGGAAAGGGGTGGAGGGGGAAAGGGGTGGAGGGGGAAAGGGGTGGAGGGGTGGAGGGGGAAAGGGGTGGAGGGGTGGAGGGGGAAAGGGGTGGGGGGAAAGGGGTGGGGGGAAAGGGGTGGAGGGGGAAAGGGGTGGGGGGAAAGGGATGGGGGGAAAGGGATGGGGGGAAAGGGATGGGGGGAAAGGGGTGGGGGGAAAGGGATGGGGGGAAAGGGGTGGGGGGAAAGGGATGGGGGGAAAGGGGTGGAGGGGAAAGGGGTAGGGGGAAGGGGTGGAGGGGGAAGGGGTGGGGAGGAATTGGGTGGGGGGAAATGGGCAGGGGGAATGGGGTGAGGGGGAAGGGATGGGGGGAAGGGGTGGAGAGGGAAATGGGCGGGGGAAGGGGTGGAGAGGGAAATGGGCGGGGGAAGGGGTGGAGAGGGAAATGGGCGGGGGGAAAAGGGGTGGGGGAAGGGATGGAGGGGGGAAGGGGTGGGGGGGAAAGGGTGTGGGGGAAAAGGGGTGGAGGGGGGTAAAGGGGTGGAGGGGGAAGGGGTGGGGGGAAGGGGTGGGGGGAAAGGGATGGGGGGAAAGGGGTGGAGGGGAAAGGGGTGGAGGGGGAAGGGGTGGAGGGGAAAGGGGTGGAGGGGGAAGGGGTGGAGGGGGAAGGGGTGGAGGGGGAAAGGGGTGGGGGGAAAAGGGGTGGGGGGAAATGGGCAGGGGGAATGGGGTGAGGGGGAAGGGATGGGGGGAAGGGGTGGAGAGGGAAATGGGCGGGGAGAAGGGGTGGAGAGGGAAATGGGCGGGGGGAAAAGGGGTGGGGGAAGGGATGGAGGGGGGAAGGGGTGGGGGGGAAGGGGTGGGGGGGAAAGGGTGTGGGGGTAAAGGGGTGGGGGGTAAAGGGGTGGGGGGTAAAGGGGTGGAGGGGGAAGGGGTGGGGGGAAAGGGATGGGGGGAAAGGGGTGGAGGGGGAAGGGGTGGAGGGGGAAGGGGTGGAGGGGGAAGGGGTGGAGGGGGAAGGGGTGGAGGGGGAAGGGGTGGAGGGGGAAGGGGTGGGGGGAAAGGGGTGGAGGGGAAAGGGGTGGGGAGGAATTGGGTGGGGGGAAATGGGCAGGGGGAATGGGGTGAGGGGGAAGGGATGGGGGGAAGGGGTGGAGAGGGAAATGGGCGGGGGGAAAAGGGGTGGGGGAAGGGGTGGGGGAAGGGGTGGAGGGGGGAAGGGGTGGGGGGGAAAGGGTGTGGGGGAAAAGGGGTGGAGGGGGGAAGGGGTGGGGGGAAAGGGGTGGAGGGGGAAGGGGTGGGGGGAAAGGGGTGGAGGGGGAAGGGGTGGGGGGAAAGGGGTGGGGGGAAAGGGGTGGGGGGAAAGGGGTGGAGGGGGAAGGGGTGGGGGGAAAGGGGTGGGGGGAAAGGGGTGGGGGGAAAGGGGTGGGGGGAAAGGGGTGGGGGGAAGGGGTGGGGGGAAGGGGTGGGGGGAAAGGGATGGGGGGAAAGGGGTGGGGGGAAAGGGGTGGGGGAAAGGGGTGGAGGGGAAAGGGGTGGGGAGGAATTGGGTGGGGGGAAATGGGCAGGGGGAATGGGGTGAGGGGGAAGGGATGGGGGGGAAGTGGTGGGGGGAGAAGGGGTGGAGGGGGGGAAGTGGTGGGGGGAGAAGGGGTGGAGGGGGGGAAGGGGTGGGGGGAAAAGGGGTGGAGGGGGAAGGGGTGGGGGGAAATGGGTGGAGTGGGGAAGGGGTGGGGGGAAATGGGTGGAGGGGGAAGGGGTGGGGGAAGGGGTGGGGGGAAGGGGTGGGGGGGAAGGGTTGGGGGAAATGGGTGGGGGAAGGGGTGGGTGGGAAAGGGGTGGGGGAAAGGGGTGGGGGGAATGGGTGGGTGGGAGATGGGTAGGAGGGAAGTGGGGGGGAAAGGGGGTGGGGGGAAAAGGGGTGGGGGGAAAAGGGGTGAGGGAAAGGGGTGGGGGGAAAAGGGGTGGGGGGAAAAGGGGTGGGGGGGATATGGGTGGGGGGGAAAGGGGGTGGGGGAAAGGGGTGGTGGGAAAGGGGTGGGGGGAAGGGGTGGTGGGAAAGGGGTGGTGGGAAAGGGGTGGGGGGAAATGGGGTGGGGGAAGGGATGGAGGGGGGAAGGGGGTGGGGGAAAAGGAAGGGGGTGGGGGAAAAGGGTGGGGGGGACATGGGTGGGGGGAAAGGGGTGGAGGGGAAAGGGGTGTAGGGAAGGGGTGGGGGGGTATTGGGTGTGGGGAAGGGGTGGGGGAAGGGGTGGAGGGGGAAATAGGCAGGGGGAATGGGATGAGGGGGAAGGGGAGGGGGAAGGGGTGGAGGGGGAAATAGGTGTGGGGAAGGGGTGGGGGAAGGGGTGGAGGGGGAAATGGGCAGGGGGAAGGGGTGGAGGGGGAAATGGGCAGGGGGAATGGGATGAGGGGGAAGGGGTGGAGGGGGAAATGGGCAGGGGGAATGGGATGAGGGGGAAGGGGTGGGGGGGGAAATGGGCAGGGGGAATGGGATGAGGGGAAAAGGGGTGGGGGAAGGGATGGAGGGGGGAAGGGGTGGGGGGGAAAGGGGGGGGAAGGGGTGGTGGGAAAGGGGTGGAGGGGGGAAGGGGTGGGGGAAATGGGTGGTGGGGGGAAATAGGTGGAGGGGGAAATGGGCGGGTGGAAAGGTGTGGGGGGAAGGGATAGGGGGGGTAATGGGGGGAATGGGCGGGGTGAAATGGGGTGGGGGATGGGGTGGAGGGGGAAATGGGGTGGGGGGAAGGGGTGGAGGGGGAAATGGGCGGTGAGAAATGGGTCGGGGGGAAGGGGTGGGGTAAAGGGGTGGAGGGGGAAATGGGTGGGGGGGAAGGGTTGGGGGGACATGGGTGGGGGGAAAGGGGTGGAGGGGGAAGGGGTGGGGGAAGGGGGGAAGGGGTGAAGGGGGAAGGGGTGGGGGGAAATGGGCGGGGGAAGTGGTGGGGAAAGTGTGTGGGGGAAAAGGGGTGGGGGAATTGGGTGGGGGAATTGGTTGGGGGGAATTGGGTGGGGGGAATTGGGTGGGGGGAATTGGGTGGGGGGAAGGGTGGGGGAAAGGGGTGGGGGGAAAGGGGTGGGGGGAAAGGGGTGGGGAGGAATTGGGTGGGGGGAAATGGGCAGGGGGAATGGGGTGAGGGGGAAGGGGTGGGGGGAAGGGGTGGAGAGGGAAATGGGCGGGGGAAAAGGTGTGGGGGAAGGGATGGAGGGGGGAAGGGGTGGGGGGAAAGGGTGTGGGGGAAAAGGGGTGGAGGGGGAAGGGGTGGGGGGGAAGGGTTGGGGGTAAATGGGTGGGGGGAAGTGGGTGGGGGGAAGTGGTGGGGGGAAATGGGTGGGGGGAAAAGTGGTGGGGGGAAATGGGTGGGGGGAAAAGGGGTGGGGGGAAGGGGTGGGGGGGAAAGTGGGTGGGGGAAAAGGGGTGGGGGGAAAAGGGGTGGGGGGGAAAGTGGGTGGGGGAAAAGGGGTGGAGGGGGGAAGGGGTGGGGGGAAATGGGTGGAGGGGGAAATGGGTGGAGGGGGAAATGGGTGGAGGGGGAAGGGGTGGGGGGGAAGGGGTGGGGGGGAAATGGGTGGGGGAAGGGGTGGGTGGGAAAGGGGTGGGGGGAAAAGGGGTGGGGGGAATGGGTGGGTGGGAGATGGGTGAGGGGGAAGTGGGGGGGAAAGGGGGTGGGGGGAAAAGGGGTGGGGGGGAAAGGGGGTGGGGGGGAAAGGGGGTGGGGGGAAGTGGGGGGGAAAGGGGGTGGGGGGGAAAGGGGTGGGGGGAAGGGGTGGGGGGGAAAGGGGTGGGGGGGATATGGGTGGGGGGGAAAGGGGTGGGGGGAAGGGGTGGGGGGAAAGGGGTGGGGGGGATATGGGTGGGGGGGAAAGGGGTGGGGGGATATGGGTGGGGGGGAAGGGGTGGGGGGGATATGGGTGGGGGGGAAAGGGGTGGGGGGGATATGGGTGGGGGGGAAGGGGGTGGGGAAAGGGGTGGGGGGGAAAGCGGGTGGGGGGAATTGGGTGGGGGGAAATGGGCAGGGGGAAATGGGTGGGGTGGGGGGAAATGGGCGGGGGGGAAATAGGTGCGGGGGAAGGGGTGGGGGGGAAACAGAGAATATTGGTCGTGGGAAGGGGCGTGGAATGGGGAAGGGGTAACAGAGGGGGAGGGAGAGGGGAGTGGGGGTAGGGGTGAAGGGGTGTGAGGGGGTAGGGTGAGGGGAGTCTGTGGGGCGGGGGAGGGGATGAGGTGGATGTGGGGGGGTGGGGGTGAGGGAGTGAGGGAAGGTGATGAGGGGGTGAGGGGGTCGAGGGAAGGTGATGAGGGGGTGAGGGGTGATGAGGGGTGAGGGGTGATGAGGGGGTGAGGGAAGGTGTAGAGGGGGTGATGGGGTTTGGGTTTGGGAGGGGAGGGAGTTTGGGAGGGGGTTTGGGTGGGGAGGGGGAGGGGGTTTGGGTGGGGAGGGGGTTTGGTTGCGGGTAACGGGGGATTGAGTGAGGGTGATGGGAGTGGGTGAAGAGGGTGATTGAGGAGGGGAAGGAGTGAGGTTGCGGAGGGGTGTGTAGGGAGTGAGTGAAGATGTGGAGGGGAAGTGGAGGGAGTGAGGGTGTAAACCCTTCACGATTCCTGAGGCTCCTGGAGCCCAGAGGAACATCCTGCTCCTCTGGCCAGAGCAGCTCAGTGAGATTGAGGAAGGACCTGCTCCTCTGGCCCAGAGCAGCTCAGTGAGATTGAGGAAGGACCTGCTCCTCTGGCCCAGAGCAGCTCACTGGGATTGAGGAAGGACCTGCTCCTCTGGCCCAGAGCAGCTCAGTGAGATTGAGGAAGGACCTGCTCCTCTGGCCCAGAGCAGCTCACTGGGATTGATGAAGGACCTGCTCCTCTGGCCCAGAGCAGCTCACTGGGATTGAGGAAGGAGCTGCTCCTCTGGCCCAGAGCAGCTCAGTGAGATTGAGATGTTTTTGTGGAATGTTTTTTGCTGTTTTGTAATTTCAGGATGTGATATTTGTTGCCACCCTGGTTAAGGTTGGACCGAGTGAGAAGCAGGTGTTTGGAGGGTAAATATTGGGAGAGGGACACTGGGAGAGCCTCCTGCTCGAGATACCTCCTGCTGTTGGCAGCTCCCCTTGGATCGCATGTGGCACCAAGGTTTAAGAACTGGATTGGCCTCGAGCTCCAGGGAGCGGGATGGTGTCGGCGACAGGCAAACGCAGCTTGCGGTGGGGACCAAAGACACGGGGCTGCGTTCTCTGATTTGGATGTCCGCCGGGGGTGTCTGGTTTCACGACAAAAGAAGTCGGCGGCAAACGGGGATTCTCCACCCGATCGGCGATGACGAAATCGGCGTCAGGCATTGGAGAATCCCGCCCCGCGGATTTGGTCGGAGGCCGTCTCGCGGCAACGCCGAGGTGCTCGAGTTTAGGCGCAGAACGAGCTGAAACTTGTTGCATCGATTTCATGGATCGTTAGTTTCTGGAGCAGAGTGCTGTTAAATAGGTGGTTGTCCATTGGGACAGTCCGCTCCGAGTTAGTGTGGAAAAGCCTAATGCATATCTTGATGGTGTCATAGATTATCATAGAATTTACAGTGCAGAAGGGGGCCATTCGGCCCATCGCGTATGCACTGGCTCTTGGAAAGAGCACCCTACCCAAGGTCAACACCTCCACCCTATCCCCATAACCCTGTAACCCCACCCAACACTGAGGGCAATTTTGGACACTAAGGGCAATTTATCATGGCCAATCCACCTAACCCGCACATCTTTGGACTGTGGGAGGAAACCGGAGCACCCGGAGGAAACCCACGCACACACGGGGAGGACGTGCAGACTCCGCACAGACAGTGACCCAGCGGGGAATCGAACCTGGGACCCTGGAGCTGCGAAGCAATTGTGCTAACCACAATGCTACCGTGCTGCCCAACATGTGTCATGGTGTATTACCTGAAGAAAGACTGGGCGATTATAAAGGGGATTAAAATTATATATTCAATAGCCTTTTGCAATTTGTTTAACTAAATTCTCCGTTTGGAATGCAGAACAGTCCTTGATTCTCTTGGACTGACAATCGGCAACACCTCGATTAGCTCCTCTTTGCCGCTCAGCTGAGCGGGGGTCGCTTTCGCTCGGTTCGGCTATCCACTTGTACCCTATGCAACGCGGTAATAGAAGTTTCTCTTCTCATCGCTCCATCCAATTGTGAGCAGTTTTGGGCCCCGTATCTGCGGAAGGATGTGCTGGCCTTGGAAAGGGTCCAGAGGAGGTTCACAAGAACGATCCCTGGAATGAAGAGCTTGTCGTGCGAGGAACGGTCGAGGACTCTGGGTCTGTGCCCGATGGAGTTTAGAAGGATGAGGGGGGGATCTTATTGAAACTTACAGGATACTGCGAGGCCTGGATAGAGGGGACGTGGAGAGGATGTTTCCACTTGTAGGAAAAACTAGAAGCAGAGGACTCAATCTCAGACTGAAGGGACGATCCTTTAAAACAGAGATGAGGAGGAATTTCTCCAGCCAGAGGGTGGTGAATCTGTGGAACTCTTTGCCGCAGAAGGCTGTGGAGGCCAAATCACTGAGTGTCTTTAAGACAGAGATAGATAGGTTCTTGATCAATAAGGGGATCAGGGGCTATGGGGAGAAGGCAGGAGAATGGGGATGAGAAAAATATCAGCCATGATTGACTGGCGGAGCAGACTCGATGGGCCGAGTGGCCTAATTCTGCTCCTATGTTTATGGTCTTAAGCATGACTGCTTCCTAAAAAACAGCAATAATGCGACAAGAGACAAAGAATTTGTCTGCAGGTGTGAAAGGCTGGATCCTAAATGCCTGCCATTGGGAATCAGAATAAAGGGGGCGCGATTCTCCACTCCCGCGCCGGTTGGGAGAATCGCCCGGGCCGCCAAAATTTCCGGGGACGCCGGTCCGACGCCCTCCCGCGATTCTCCCGGGCGGCGGGAACGGCCCGGTCGGGTTCCGCGGGCCGCGGGCTGTATAATCGCCGGAGACACCCAAAATGGCGATTCTCCGGCACCCCCCGCTAGTCTCAGGCCCGGACGGGCCGAGCGGCCAGGCCAAAACGGCGGGTCCCCCCGGCGCCGTCCACACCTGGTCGCTGCCGTCGCGGGCGGTGCGTGAACGCTGTGGGGGGGGGGGGGCGGGGGGCGGGCGAGGGGGGGATCCTGCGCCGGGCTTCACCTGGAATGTGGGGTGGCCCGCGATTGGTGCCCACCGATCGTCGGGCCGTCCTCTCTGAAGGAGGACCTCCTTCCTTCCGCGGCCCCGCAAGACCCGTCCCCCATCTTCTTTCGGGGCGGACTTTCGGGCGCCGTCGTGAATCTCGACGCCAGGATATTTGAGGAAGGGAGGGAATGAACTTTGCTCCTTTAGTTAGTGCCAGCCTCTGTCTCGGATTGTACCCGTGTGCGACACCTTGGATATTTGCCTGTGATAGGGTTCAGAGTATAACGGACACGTCTAGTTGGGTGAGCTCATTTCTTTGGAAAGGCCAAAGTGGATTGAGAGGTTACTTACTGGGTTACGGGGTAGGGTGGGGGAGTGGGCCCAGGCGGGGGGGGGGCTCTTTAGGGGCTCTTTAGGAGGGTCGGTACAGCCTCAGCCGGCCGAATGGCCTCCTTCTGCACTGTTAGGTATCCTTTTATGATGAGAGGGCAGAAGGCAAATTGCGTCCGGAATACTGAAACTCTGACCTTGCAGCGTTTCCCTTGGTGCCCACACTCTGGGCAGCACGGCGGCGCAGCGGTTAGCACTGTTGCTTCACAGCTCCGGGGATCCCGGGTTCGATTCCCCGCTGGGTCACTGTCTGTGCGGAGTCTGCACATCCTCCCCCTGTGTGTCAGTGTGGGTTTCCTCCGGGTGCTCCGGTTTCCTCCCACAGTCCAAAGATGTGCGGGTTAGGTGATAAATTGCCCTTCGTGTCCAAAAAGGTTGGGGTTACAGGGTTACGGGGATAGGGGCGGAGGTGTGGGCTTGGGTAGGCTGCCCTTTCCAAGGGCCGGTGCAAACTCGATGGGCTGAATGGCCTCCTTCTGCACTGTAAATTCCATGATTCTATGAAACTCCAGTGGAGCGGCCCACCCTCAGGCAGTGCGCCCCCCCCCCCCTCATTTCCCACCCTCGGGCAGCATCATAATGCAGAGTCCATCGGCCTATTAGAGGAAAGACGGAGCGGCAAATGTTAAGGGAGGAAAGGTATGAATTAATCTCCAGGACATCACTGGCAGGCTCGGAGATGTCACTGCCAACCCAAACCCTGGAACTGGGCGTGCCTTTCACACTCCCCTGCAAACCAAGCGGAACTTTTTGCTATTTGAATGTCTCGCTGCTGGCCCCCAATCTGTATTGCTAGCCGGTCTCTGCTGCATCTTGCTGCTCACTCTGTCAGTCAATCCTTCACCCACCCACCCCCAGGTCTCTTGTTTCCTTTCCCCCCCCCTCCTGGCATTTCACACTCTGCTCCAATCAGGCGGCCCTGGTCAGTTTCATACCAAATAAGGAAGATGAGAGTGCAGCAGTCAGTCAGAATAGTCGGGCACGCTGGTAGGCACGGACTTAACCCTGCGTGTGCCAGGCCAGCCCCGAATCAGTTCCTCACAAACCCATCACACAGGAAGAGATTTAACTGGATCCTGTGGGGGGGGGGGCTAATCGACATGGTGGGCGAGGGGAGATAATGCTTCCTCTTGTGGGAGGGTCTAGAACTGTGGGGGGTGGGGGGGGGAGGGGGAAGAGTCTAGAACTGGGGGGGGGGGGTGCACTGTTAAAAAATGAGGGGGGGGGGCCTCCTATTTTTAGGGCAGCACGCTAGCACAGTGGTTAGCACTGTGGCTTCACAGCCCCAGGGTCCCGGGTTCGATTCGAGTTTGCACATTCTCCCCGTGTCTGCGTGGGTTTCGCCGCCACAACCCCCAAAGATGCGCCGGGTAGGGGGATTGGCCGCGCTACATCGCCCCTCAATTGGAAAAATGAATTGGGGACTCTGAGTTTATTTTTTTTAAACGGGAGTGGGGAAGAGGAAGGTCTTGGAAATTTATAAGGGGCTCAGGGAATGGGAGGGAGCCTCGATAGGGGAGGTGAAGGGAAAGTGGGAGGAAGACTTGGACAAGGGAGTTAGAGGCGGGTTTGCGGGAGGATGCAGAGTCAACACGTTCTCGTCGTGCGCCAGGCTCAGGCCGGATACAATTCAAGGTGGTCCACAGGGCACACGTGACGGTGGCCTGGATGAGCAGGTTCTTTGTAGGGGTGGGGGATCGGTGCGGGCGGTGTGCGGGGGAGGGTCCCCGAACCATGTCCACATGTTCTGTGCATGTCCCAAGCTGAGGGACTCTGGCCGGCATTTGCCGATGTCATGTCCACGATATTGAAGGTGAGGGTCTGAGTCCAGAGGTGGCAATTTTTCGGAGAGCCGGAAGACCCGGGAGTCCAGGGGGGGCGAGAGAGGCTGGCGTTTTGTCCTTTGCCTCCCTGGTAGGCCGGAGACGGATCGTATTAGAACATAGAACATAGAACATAGAAAAATACAGCACAGAACAGGCCCTTCGGCCCACGATGTTGTGCCGAACCTTTGTCCTAGATTAATCATAGACTATCATTGAATTTACAGTGCAGAAGGAGGCCATTCGGCCCATTGAGTCTGCACCGGCTCTTGGAAAGAGCACCCTACCCAAACTACACTTCCACCCAACACCAAGGGCAATTTGGACATTAAGGGCAATTTATCATTGGCCAATTCACCTAACCTGCACATCTTTGGACTGTGGGAGGAAACCGGAGCACCCGGAGGAAACCCACGCAGACACGGGGAGGACGTGCAGACTCCGCACAGACAGTGACCCAAGCCGGAATCGAACCTGCGACCCTGGAGCTGTGAAGCAATTGTGCTATCCACAATGCTACCGTGCTGCCCTTGAGAACAAATAAATCTACACTATCATTTTACTGTAATCCATGTACCTATCCAATAGCTGCTTGAAGGTCCCTAATGTTTCCGACTCAACTACTTCCACAGGCAGTGCATTCCATGCCCCCACTACTCTCTGGGTATAGAACCTACCTCTGATATCCCTCCTATATCTTCCACCTTTCACCTTAAATTTATGTCCCCTTGTAATGGTTTGTTCCACCCGGGGAAAAAGTCTCTGACTGTCTACTCTATCTATTCCCCTGATCATCTTATAAACCTCTATCAAGTCGCCCCTCATCCTTCTCCGTTCTAATGAGAAAAGGCCTAGCACCCTCAACCTTTCCTCGTAAGACCTACTCTCCATTCCAGGCAACATCCTGGTAAATCTTCTTTGCACCTTTTCCAAAGCTTCCACATCCTTCCTAAAATGAGGCGACCAGAACTGTACACAGTACTCCAAATGTGGCCCGACCAAAGTTTTGTACAGCTGCATCATCACCTCACAGCTCTTAAATTCAATCCCTCTGTTAATGAACGCGAGCACACCATAGGCCTTCTTCACAGCTCTATCCACTTGAGTGGCAACTTTCAAAGATGTATGAACATAGACCCCAAGATCTCTCTGCTCCTCCACATTGCCAAGAACTCTACCGTTAACCCTGTATTCCGCATTCATATTTGTCCTTCCAAAATGGGCAACCTCACACTTTTCAGGGTTAAACTCCATCTGCCACTTCTCAGCCCAGCTCTGCATCCTATCTATGTCTCTTTGCAGCCGACAACAGCCCTCCTTACTATCCACAACTCCACCAATCTTCGTATCGTCTGCAAATTTACTGACCCACCCTTCAACTCCCTCATCCAAGTCATTAATGAAAATCACAAACAGCAGAGGACCCAGAACTGATCCCTGCGGTACGCCACTGGTAACTGGGATCCAGGCTGAATATTTGCCATCCACCGCCACTCTCTGACTTTTATCGGTTAGCCAGTTCGTTATCCAACTGGCCAAATTTCCCACTATCCCATGCCTCCTTACTTTCTGCAGAAGCCTACCATGGGGAACTTTATCAAATGCCTTACTAAAATCCATGTACACTACATCCACTGCTTTACCTTCATCCACATGCTTGGTCACCTCCTCAAAGAATTCAATAAGATTTGTAAGGCAAGACCTACCCCTCACAAATCCGTGCTGACTATCCCTAATCAAGCAGTGTCTTTCCAGATGCTCAGAAATCCTATCCTTCAGTACCCTTTCCATTACTTTGCCTACCACCGAAGTAAGACTAACTGGCCTGTAATTCCCAGGGTTATCCCTAGTCCCTTTTTTGAACAGGGGCACGACATTCGCCACTCTCCAATCCCCTGGTACCACCCCTGTTGACAGTGAGGACGAAAAGATCATTGGCGGGGAGGGACCCGGAACCCTCGAAATCGGTTGTTAAAAATTTATAAATGCCTTAACAAAATATTGCCGCAGCCTGCAGCACCCGCATCCCAGAAACAAATTTTGAAAGATGTCACAATGGTGGAAATGTGGCGAGCAATTTGAGTGGATAAAGCTCTCTCAATCGTCAGGGTGACCATGACCAAACATCTGTTTCAGGGGGAGTTGGGTCAAGGACACCACGGAGAGTTGCCTTACTCTTCGTAGAATCAACACAGACTATACAGTGCAGAAGGAGGCCATTCGGCCCATCGAGTCTGCACAGGCCCTTGGAAAGAGCACCCTACCCAAGGTCCACACCTCCACCCTATCCCCGTAACCCAGTGACCCCACCTAACCTTTTTGGACACTAAGGGGAAATCTAGCGCAGCCAATCCACCTCACCCTCACATCTGTGGACTGTGGGAGGAAACCGGAGCACCCGGAGGAAACCCACGCAGACACGGGGAGAACGTGCAGACTCCGCACAGACAGTGACCCAGCCGGGTATCGAACCCGGGAGCTGTGAAGCCACAGTGCTAACCACTGTGCTGCCGTGTCGCCCCATTCAAATTGTGACGCGTGAATTTATAATCCAAAGTTCTTTTTTGTTTTTGTTTTATTTTTAAAATTTAGTGTACCCAATTCATTTTTTTCCAATCAAGGGGCGATTTAGCGCGGCCAATCCACCTACCCTGCACATCTTTGGGTTGTGGGGGGCGAAACCCACGCAGACACGTGGAGAATGTGCAAACTCCACACGGGACAGTGACCCAGAGCCGGGATCGAACCCGGGACCTCGGCGCCGTGAGGCAGCAGTGCTAACCACTGTGCCACCCCGTGCCGCCCTTTATAATTCAAAGTTGAGAGAGCGTGCATCCAGACGAAGGATTTGGAACGTCAGCGGTCCGTCCGAGCAGTGCGGGAAAAAAACAGAGACAGGACGTAGGCTTAATTCGTACTCATTTTTAATTTAATTGTATTAAAATCACAGCTTCAAAAACAAATAAATTCAAAGGAAATAAATGTGGATGAGGGAGCGTCTGTGCTGAGGGAAGGAGCGAGGTGGAGGCTAATCGTGGAAAAATAAAACATTATTGGTCCGTCGCTCCTCCCTGGGCCGATTTTACATTTGATTTTCTCTAAACTGTCCAGTGGGCCAAAGGAAATCAGCTGGCAGGGGAGGTTGCGATGTGACTGAGCTGCCAATCTGTCCCTCCAGGCTAATGCAAGGCTGTGCTCGAATAAACATTAGGACAGTAACAGGTCTCAATAGCACCTTAAGAACACTGAGCGGGTTAGAAGCTTCAGATAAAACATTCAGACTACACAAACGCCGACACTGAGGAACTGACACATGAGTGCTTGATTTGATGGATGTAGGCTCCTCCAAGGAGGACGGGGAGTCACACTTTGCGTCGCCGCGCAGTCCGTCAATTCCTTGGCCACCCCTTTACAAAGCTCGGAATATCGCTAGTTCTCCAACCCTCCCCCCGGTGATTTTGTACGCCCAGAAATTCATTGAAACTTAAAAAAAATAAATTTAGAGTAGCCAATTCATTTTTCCCAATGAAGGGGCAATCTAGCGCGGCCAATCCACTCGCCCTGCACGTCTTTGGGTTGTGGGGGCGAGACCCACGCAGACACGGGGAGAATGTGCAAACTCCACACGGGACAGTGACCCGGGATCGAACCCGGGACCTCGGCGCCGTGAGGCAGCAGGGCTAACCCACTGCGCCCCCCCCCCCCCCCCCGTGCCGCCCCCTTGTAACTTGGTTGACTCTCAGGCCCAGCCCTCCTCCAACGTGGCGAGGAGACAGAGCGGCGGTATTCGACCTGCAGGCGGACTATCCACAGACCAAATTCAGGGGCCAGGGTCGCAGTGAAGGACGGGTAGGTGGGATGGCGAGGAATGGAGGGGGGGGGGGGGGGGGGGGGGGAGGTGATCCCGAGAGGATGGACGGAGCGGGATCACGTGTGAAAAGTGGATGGTTGGAGTGGAGGACAGGGAACGTGTGGAGTGGGCAGACACGGCCTCCACTACAGCTCTGAGGCTTTGCCGACCGTCAGTCAAAACAAGTCGAAAATCTTCAAGGCTAACTCCCCATTTCGGGGACCATTTAGAGATTTTTAACGCCTTTCCAGACAGTTCCTTCATAGACTTTATGGAAGCCTGGAGGTGATAGACGATCCATAAATAACAACAAAACCCTGGAAATGCCCAGCAGATCCCTCAGTAACTGTGGAGGAAGAGGAATATTAATAATAATCTTTATTGTCACAAGTCGGCTCACATTAACACTGCAATGCAGTTACTGTGAAAAGCCCCTAGTCGTCACATCCCGGCGCCTGTTCGGGTACACAGAGGGAGAATTCAGAATGTCCAATTCACCTAACAGCACGTCTTTCGGGACTTGTGGGAGGAAACCGGAGCACCCGGAGGGAACCCACGCAGACACGGGGGAGAACGGGCAGACTCCGCACAGACAGTGACCCAAGCCGGGAATCGAACCCGGGACCCTGGCGCTGTGAAGCAACAGTGCTAACCGCCGTGCCGCCCGCAGATAGGGTTAACGCCTTGGGGTCGTAACCTTTCAACGGAACACCGAGGACCTCGGACCTTTGCGGCCCTCTGCAAAGATGCTGTCGGACCTGTGAATATTTCCAGCACCTTCTATTTTCACATTTCCAGCACCCAAGGCTATTTTGCTTTAATATTAGACGACCCTGATGCTGGGGCGGGGGAAATACTGACACAAATAAGGCTTAAAGGAGGCTTTATACTTGTGGGGGGGGGGGAAGTTTTGAGGTTCAGTTGCTGTTAACAGGCTCCCTCCACCCCCATCCCAAAATAAACAGTGTTATGCAGCTAAGTCCAGTTTGTAACACAGGCACGGCATTGAAACACGCAGGGTCCCGTCACGCAGCCACAGAGAACCACGGCCCCAAACCAGGCTCAGCGGGGTGAGGTGGACTGGTAGCTCCTCCGGGCCAGGCACCCGCCCCCCGGCAGGGACAAGAGGGGACGTCGCCCAGGCACAAAGAATGTTCTGGGCCTGCCGATTTCACATCAGGCTCCTCCTGCACGGAGGCTGGCTGCAGGATATGAGGGCGGGCTCAATGCGCCGTCCGGCTGGCCGCTGGCACAGGTCCCTCAGTTCCTCGACCTCCGCGAGAACCTGCTTGGCTTGGTTCCAGTTGGTCAGGGCCTCGGTGAGGAGCCGCTCCGCCTGGTGCTCCGGTTTCCCCGGCGTGTCTCTGCTCTGCCCCTTCCGGCCCACAGGGCCTGCAGGCTCCAGCAGCAGCTGCCGCGTCCGCTCCAGTTTCAGTGCAACGAGTTCCTTCACCTGCCCCAGCCGCTCCCGCTCCGCGCTGCGCGACGGGCTTTCCGAGCCTTTCCGCAGCGCGGAGCTGTGCGCCGACCCCGCCCGGGACAGGATCTCCTCCGACGCGCACTTGTTGAGCTCGGCAAAGGGTAGTTTCTTTGGGACTGGCGGCGAGGAGGATCGCTCCCGGTCTAGCGAGGTGCCTGATTCCCTCTGGCGGCCATCCCTCCTCTTCGGAAGGCTGCCGTTCTGGGAGGGCCGCTCCTTCTCTGTCACCGTCTCTCCCGCCCCCGCCGTTTGGGGGGAGCTTTCATAGTTTGGTTTGGGATGTCCGCCGGCAACTTCTGCACAAGTCCCATGATGGTCCAGGGCTGCGTCCTCCTCCTGGATCAGGTCGAGGGTCAGCATGCCATCGGGCATGGAGGTAGAGGCCTGTGGGCAGACACAAACACATCAGGTCATACACGCCCTACTGTTTGAAATAATATTCTCCCTAACCCTTGAGCTGCCAAGGGGCTGCTTCTTGATAGAACATAGAACATAGAACATAGAACGATACAGCGCAGGACAGGCCCTTCGGCCCACGATCTTGCACCGAAACAAAAGCCATCCAACCTACACTATGCCATTATCATCCATATGTTTATCCAATAAACTTTTAAATGCCCTCAATGTTGGCGAGTTCACTACTGTAGCAGGTAGGGCATTCCACGGCCTCACTACTCTTTGCGTAAAGAACCTACCTCTGACCTCTGTCCTACATCTATTACCCCTCAGTTTAAAGTTATGTCCCCTCGTGCCAGCCATATCCATCCGCGGGAGAAGGCTCTCACTGTCCACCCTATCCAACCCCCTGATCATTTTGTATGCCTCTATTAAGTCTCCTCTTAACCTTCTTCTCTCCAACGAAAACAACCTCAAGTCCATCAGCCTTTCCTCATAAGATTTTCCCTCCATGCCAGGCAACATCCTGGTAAATCTCCTCTGCACCCGCTCCAAAGCCTCCACGTCCTTCCTATAATGCGGTGACCAGAACTGTACGCAATACTCCAAATGCGGCCGTACCAGAGTTCTGTACAGCTGCAACATGACCTCCCGACTCCGGAACTCAATCCCTCTACCAATAAAGGCCAACACTCCATAGGCCTTCTTCACAACCCTATCAACCTGGGTGGCAACTTTCAGGGATCTATGTACATGGACACCTAGATCCCTCTGCTCATCCACACTTCCAAGAACTTTACCATTAGCCAAATATTCCGCATTCCTGTTATTCCTTCCAAAGTGAATCACCTCACACTTCTCTACATTAAACTCCATTTGCCACCTCTCAGCCCAGCTCTGCAGCTTATCTATGTCCCTCTGTAACCTGCTACATCCTTCCACACTATCGACAACACCACCGACTTTAGTATCGTCTGCAAATTTACTCACCCACCCTTCTGCGCCTTCCTCTAGGTCATTGATAAAAATGACAAACAGCAACGGCCCCAGAACAGATCCTTGTGGTACGCCACTTGTAACTGAACTCCATTCTGAACATTTCCCATCAACCACCACCCTCTGTCTTCTTTCAGCTAGCCAATTTCTGATCCACATCTCGAAATCACCCTCAATCCCCAGCCTCCGTATTTTCTGCAATAGCCTACCGTGGGGAACCTTATCAAACGCTTTGCTGAAATCCATATACACCACATCAACTGCTCTACCCTCGTCTACCTGTTCAGTCACCTTCTCAAAGAACTCGATAAGGTTTGTGAGGCATGACCTACCCTTCACAAAGCCATGCTGACTATCCCTGATCATATTATTCCTATCTAGACGATTATAAATCTTGTCTCTTAAAATCCCCTCCAAGACTTTACCCACTACAGACGTGAGGCTCACCGGTCTATAGTTGCCGGGGTTGTCTCTGCTCCCCTTTTTGAACAAAGGGACCACATTTGCTATCCTCCAGTCCTCTGGCACTATTCCTGTAGCCAATGATGACATAAAAATCAAAGCCAAAGGTCCAGCAATCTCTTCCCTGGCCTCCCAGAGAATCCTAGGATAAATCCCATCAGGCCCCGGGGACTTATCTATTTTCAGCCTGTCCAGAATTGCCAACACCTCTTCCCTACGTACCTCAATGCCATCTATTCTAATAGCCTGGGTCTCAGCATTCTCCTCCACAACATTATCTTTTTCCTGAGTGAATACTGACGAAAAATATTCATTTAGTATCTCGCCTATCTCTTCAGACTCCACACACAATTTCCCATCCCTGTCCTTGACTGGTCCTACTCTTTCCCTAGTCATTCGCTTATTCCTGACATACCTATAGAAAGTTTTTGGGTTTTCCTTGATCCTACCTGCCAAATACTTCTCATGTCCTCTCCTTGCTTGTCTTAGCTCTCTCTTTAGATCCTTCCTTGCTACCTTGTAACTATCCATCGCCCCAACTGAAACTTCACACCTCATCTTCACATAGGCCTCCTTCTTCCTCTTAACAAGAGATTCCACTTCTTTGGTAAACCACGGTTCCCTCGCTCGACGCCTTCCTCCCTGCCTGACCGGTACATACTTATCAAGAACACTCAGTAGCTGATCCTTGAACAAGCTCCACTTATCCAGTGTGCCCAACACTTGCAGCCTACTTCTCCACCTTATCCCCCCCAAGTCACGTCTAATGGCATCATAATTGCCCTTCCCCCAGCTATAACTCTTGCCCTGCGGTGTATACTTATCCCTTTCCATCATTAACGTAAACGTCACCGAATTGTGGTCACTGTCCCCAAAGTGCTCTCCTACCTCCAAATCCAACACCTGGCCTGGTTCATTACCCAAAACCAAATCCAACGTGGCCTCGCCTCTTGTTGGCCTGTCAACATATTGTGTCAGGAAACCCTCCTGCACACACTGTACAAAAAACGACCCATCTAATGTACTCGAACTATATCTTTTCCAGTCAATATTTGGAAAGTTAAAGTCTCCCATAATAACTACCCTGTTACTTTCGCTCTTATCCAGGATCATCCTCGCCATCCTTTCCTCTACATCCCTAGAACTATTTGGAGGCCTATAGAAAACTCCCAACAGGGTGACCTCTCCTTTCCTGTTTCTAACCTCAGCCCATACTACCTCGGAAGATGAGTCCCCATCTAGCATCCTCTCCGCCACCGTAATACTGCTCTTGACTAGCAGCGCCACACCTCCCCCTCTTTTGCCTCCTTCTCTGAGCTTACTAAAACACCTAAACCCCGGAACCTGCAACATCCATTCCTGTCCCTGCTCTATCCATGTCTCCGAAATGGCCACAACATCGAAGTCCCAGGTACCAACCCATGCTGCCAGTTCCCCTACCTTATTTAGTATACTCCTGGCATTGAAGTAGACACACTTCAAACCACCTACCTGAACACTGGCCCCCTCCTGCGACATCAAATCTGTGCTCCTGACCTCTATACTCTCATTCTCCCTTACCCTAAAACTACAATCCAGGTTCCCATGCCCCTGCTGCATTAGTTTAAACCCCCCCAAAGAGCACTAACAAATCTCCCCCCCAGGATATTTGTGCCCCTCAGGTTCAGATGTAGACCATCCTGTCTGTAGAGGTCCCACCTTCCCCAGAAAGAGCCCCAGTTATCCAGAAATCTGAATCCCTCCCGCCTGCACCATCACTGTAGCCACGTGTTTAATTGCTCTCTCTCCCTATTCCTCATCTCACTATCACGTGGCACGGGCAACAACCCAGAGATAACAACTCTGTTTGTTCTAGTTCTGAGCTTCCATCCTAGCTCCCTGAAAGCCTGCCTGACATCCTTGTCCCCTTTCCTACCTATGTCGTTAGTGCCAATGTGGGCCACGACTTGGGGCTGCTCCCCCTCCCCCCTAAGGACCCGGAAAACACGATCCGAGACATCACGTACCCTTGCACCTGGGAGGCAACATACCAAACGTGGGTCTCTCACGCTCCCACAAAATCTACTATCTGTGCCCCTGACTATCGAGTCCCCAATTACTAATGCTCTGCTCCTCTCCCCCCCCTTCCCTTCTGAGCAACAGGGACAGACTCCGTGCCAGAGGCCCGTACCCCATGATGTTCAGGTTGGGTGGAGCGGCCACGGTAAATTGCCCTTAGTGTCCAAAAGGTGGGGTTACTGGGTTAGGGTGGGGGGAGTGGGCTTAAGTAGGGCCGGTGCAGACTCGATGGGCCGAATGGCCTCCTTCTGCACTGTAAATTCTATGAACCTCCAATTCCTGCTGGGCTGTACCTATCCCATCCACCTCAACTTTACCACTCAGATAACGAATATTTCCAGGTTATTTAACGGCAAGGGTGTTGCAACCCAATCTAATCCCTCCACCCCCAACAGCACAGGCTTACGTTACACCCACAATGACGTTACTGTGAAAAGCCCCTAGTCGCCACATTCCGGCGCCTGTTCGGGGACACAGAGGGAGAATTCAGAATGTCCAACTCACCTAACATCACGTCTTTCGGGACTTGTGGGAGGAAACCGGAGCACCCGGAGGAAACCCCACGCAGACACGGGGGAGAACGAGGGCAGCAGGGTGGCGCAGTGGTTAGCACTTCTGCCTCACGGTGCCGAGGTCCCAGGTTCCATCCTGGTCCTGGGTCCCGTGTGGAGTTTGCACATTCTCCCCGTGTCTGCGTGGGTTTCGCCCCCACAACCCAAAGACGTGCAGGGGAGGTGGATTGGCCGCGCTAAATCGCCCCTTCATTGGGAAAAAAACTGAATCGGATTAGTTTAAATTGATTTTAAAAAGTATTAAAAAAGAACAAATTGCGAAACAGAAGCAGGCCACTCGGCCCGACTCCACCATCCTGCTATCAGCCTGCTCCCATTTTCGGACCTGTTCCACTAGATGACTCACTGGGCGCAGGACCTGTGGCCGGACAAACCCCCACCCTGTCAGGGGGCGCCCCCCCCACCCCCACCCTGTCAGGGGGCGCCCCCCCCACCCCCACCCTGTCAGGGGGCGCCCCCCCCCCACCCCCACCCTGTCAGGGGGCGCCCCCCCCCCCCACCCTGTCAGGGGGCGCCCTCCCCCCCACCCCCACCCTGTCAGGGGGCGCCCCCCCCCACCCCCACCCTGTCAGGGGGCGCCCCCCCCCCCCCACCCCCACCCTGTCAGGGGGCGCCCCCCCCCCCCCCACCCCCACCCTGTCAGGGGGCGCCCCCCCTCCCCACCCTCCCCCCGAGGCGAATTGCAGTGGCCCCACATATTGGCCATCCGGCCGGGTTGCGGTTCAGCGCCTCTGTCAACGATCCCAGCGCAGCTCCCAAATGTCCCTGTGGTCCCCTTGCCCATCCCGGCTAATCCCAGTCTGTCCCCAGGATCGTGCAGGCTGTAAGCCAGGAGCTGATGCCACCAATGGAGCCGCAGCTGCCCCAGGGCCGAGCTGAACGAACGCGTGGAACCAACTTTGTCCGCAACTGAGATTAAATTCACATCAGGCCCAGCTGTGCGGCGGGCTCTGCTCCAGCTGTGCGGCGGGCTCTGCTCCAGCTGTGCGGCGGGGCTCTGCTCCAGCTGTGCGGCGGGGCTCTGCTCCAGCTGTGCGGCGGGGCTCTGCTCCAGCTGTGCGGCGGGGCTCTGCTCCAGCTGTGCGGCGGGCTCTGCTCCAGCTGTGCGGCGGGGCTCTGCTCCAGCTGTGCGGCGGGGCTCTGCTCCAGCTGTGCGGCGGGGCTCTGCTCCAGCTGTGCGGCGGGGCTCTGCTCCAGCTGTGCAGTGGGCTCTGCTCCAGCTGTGCGGCGGGCTCTGCTCCAGCTGTGCGGCTGGGCTCTGCTCCAGCTGTGCGGTGGGCTCTGCTCCAGATGTGCGGCGGGGCTCTGCTCCAGCTGTGCGGCGGGCTCTGCTCCAGCTGTGCGGCGGGGCTCTGCTCCAGCTGTGCGGCGGGCTCTGCTCCAGCTGTGCGGCGGGCTCTGCTCCAGCTGTGCGGCAGGGCTCTGCTCCAGCTGTGCGGCGGGCTCTGCTCCAGCTGTGCGGCGGGGCTCTGCTCCAGCTGTGCGGCGGGGCTCTGCTCCAGCTGTGCGGCGGGGCTCTGCTCCAGCTGTGCGGCGGGGCTCTGCTCCAGCTGTGCGGCGGGGCTCTGCTCCAGCTGTGCGGCGGGGCTCTGCTCCAGCTGTGCGGTGGGCTCTGCTCCAGCTGTGCGGCGGGCTCTGCTCCAGCTGTGCGGCGGGCTCTGCTCCAGCTGTGCGGCGGGCTCTGCTCCAGCTGTGCGGCGGGGCTCTGCTCCAGCTGTGCGGCGGGGCTCTGCTCCAGCTGTGCGGCGGGCTCTGCTCCAGCTGTGACGGACCGTTGCACCTCCAATTTCTTTTGGGAGCGTGTGGGCAGATTGTTATACGTAGACACATAGATACAGAGACGATCGGAGCAGGAGGAGGCCTTTTGGCCCTTCGAGCTGCTCCGCCATTCATCACCATCATGGCTGATCATCCAACTCAATAGCCTAATCCTGCTTTCTCCCCATAGCCTTCGATCCCATTCTCCCCAAGTGCTATATCCAGCCGCCTCTTGAATATATTCAAAGTTTTAGCATCAACTACTTCCTGTGGTAATGAATTCCACAGGCTCACCGCTCTCTGGGTGAAGAAATGTCTCCTTATCTCTGTCCGAAATGGTTTACCCAGAATCCTCAGACTGTGACCCCTGGTTCTGGACACACCCATCATTGGTAACACCTTCCCTGCATGTACCCTGTCTAGTCCTGTTAGACTTTTATAAGTCTCTATGAGATCCCCCCTCATTCTTCTGAACTCCAGCGAGAACAATCCCAACCTAGTCAATCTCTCCTCGTATGACAGTCTCGCCATCCCTGGAATCAGTCTGGTAAACCTTCGCTGCTCTCCCTCGAGAGCAAGAACATCCTTCCTCAGAGAAGGAGACCAAAACTGCCCACAATACTCCAGGTGTGGCCTCACCAAGACCCTGTACAATTGCAGCAACACATCCCTGCTTCTATACTCGAATCCTCTCGCAATGGAGGCCAACATACCATTAGCCTTCTTTACCGCCTGCTGCACCTGCAGCTTACCTTCAGCGAATGGTGCACAAGGACACCCAGGTCCCGCTCACACTCCCCTCTCCCAATTTACAACCATTCAGGGAGTAATCTCCTTCCTGTTTTTGCTTCCAAAGTGAATAACCTCACACTTATCCAAATTATACTGCATCTGCCATTGGTTTGCCCACTCGCCCAACCTGTCCAGATCTTGCTGTAGGATCCCTGTTTAGAAGTGTGACACCTGTACATTTCTCTGCAGTCCGGCACGCACAGTAACTACAGACTTGTGCACGTCCTGCGTGGGATCTTTCGAGTTGTTATTCAGCCATTGTAGCTTAGAGGCAACATTGCTCACTGGAATTCCGACTTATCTCCCTGAATCGGGAGGCAAAGCTGTTGGGGTAACCAACCTCTTTCGATCGAAGTCGGATGGCTCTGCAGGCAAAGGGGTGGCCTCCAACATTGTCCTAACTACAGCCCGACGTCGCCCCGCCAAGGTTTCTGTGACCCCGCCCCAAGACACCACGGGGCCCAGGACTTGGCGTGGTGAAGCTGAGGAAGTGCGTGCCCACTCACCACTGCCATCAGGTGGCCGCGCGTGGGAGGACGGCGGGAGTGCTGTATCTTCACCCGGTCTCGGGTCGGATGGGCCAGAAAGCTCTCCTCATCGACAGTGACCTGCAATCAAACACAGGGCAGGGGTGGGAGGCATGTCTATAACCGGCACACAGACGCGCACGGACCTGCACGGACCCCGTCAATCACACCCTCCCGGCACCCTACCTAACACTCTCAGAGAGGAATGAACCTCCCCCTTACCCCACAGACACCTCACCCGTTCACAGCGACGGAACTGCCTCCACACACAAAGACCCACCCTCTTCACACACCATCAACTCACACATACCGGTGGACTGATCTCCCTCGACACGGTCCCGATCAAACACTCCCAGGACACGTACAGCACGGGGTTAGATACAGAGTAAAGCTCCCTCTACACTGTCCCCATCAAACACGCCCAGGACAGGTACAGCACGGGGTTAGATACAGAGTAAAGCTCCCTCTACACTGTCCCCATCAAACACGCCCAGGACAGGTACAGCACGGGGTTAGATACAGAGTAAAGCTCCCTCTACACTGTCCCCATCAAACACTCCCAGGACACGTACAGCACGGGGTTAGATACAGAGTAAAGCTCCCTCTACACTGTCCCCATCAAACACTCCCAGGACAGGTACAGCACGGGGTCTAGATACAGGTAAAGCTCCCTTTACACTGTCCCCATCAAACACTCCCAGGACAGGTACAGCACGGGGTTAGGTACAGAGTAAAGCTCCCTCTACACTGTCCCCATCAAACATTCCCAGGACAGGTACAGCACGGGGTTAGATACAGAGTAAAGCTCACTCAACACTGTCCCCATCAAACACTCCCAGGACAGGTACAGCACAGGGTGAGATACAGAGTAAAGCTCCCTCTACACTGTCCCCATCAAACACTCCCGGGACAGGTACAGCACGGGGTTAGATACAGAGTAAAGCTCCCTCTACACTGTCCCCATCAAACACTCCCAGGACAGGTACAGCACGGGGTTAGATACAGAGTAAAGCTCCCTCTACACTGTCCCCATCGAAAACTCCCAGGACAGGTACAGCACGGGGTTAGACACAGAGTAAAGCTCCCTCTACACTGTCCCCATCAAACACTCCCAGGACAGGTACTGCACGGGGTTAGACGCAGAGTAAAGCTCCCGCTACACTGTCCACATCAAACACTCACAGGACAGGTACAGCACGGGGTTAGATACAGAGTAAAGCTCCCTCGACACTGTCCCCATCAAACACTCCCAGGACAGGTACAGCACGGGGTTAGATACAGAGTAAAGCTCCCTCTACACTGTCCCCATCAAACACTCCCAGGACAGGTACAGCATGGGGTTAGATACAGGGTAAAGCTCCCTCTACACTGTCCCCTTCAAACACTCCCAGGACAGGTATAGTACGGGGTTAGACACAGCTAAAGCTCCCTCTACACTGTCCCCATCAAACATTCCCAGGACAGGTACAGCACAGGGTTAGATACAGAGTAAAGCTCCCTCTACACTGTCCCCATCAAACACTCCCAGGACAGGTACAGCACGGGGTTAGATA
Source organism: Scyliorhinus torazame (assembly GCF_047496885.1). Lineage (NCBI taxonomy): Eukaryota > Metazoa > Chordata > Chondrichthyes > Carcharhiniformes > Scyliorhinidae > Scyliorhinus > Scyliorhinus torazame. Next base: position 43,321,827 of record NC_092732.1, on the reverse strand, counting down.
CAGAGTAAAGCTCCCTCTACACTGTCCCCATCAAACACTCCCAGGACAGGTACAGCACGGGGTTAGATACAGAGTAAAGCTCCCTCTACACTGTCCCCATCAAACACTCCCAGGACAGGTACAGCACGGGGTTAGATACAGAGTAAAGCTCCCGCTACACTGTCCCCATCAAACACTCCCAGGACAGGTACAGCATGGGGTTAGATACAGAGTAAAGCTCCCTCTGCACCGTCCCCATCAAACACGCCCAGGACAGGTACAGCACGGGGTTAGATACAGAGTAAAGCTCCCTCTGCACCGTCCCCATCAAACACTCCCAGGACAGGTACAGCACGGGGTTAGATACAGAGTAAAGCTCCCTCTGCACCGTCCCCATCAAACACGCCCAGGACAGGTACAGCACGGGGTTAGATACAGAGTAAAGCTCCCTCTACACTGTCCCCATCAAACACTCCCAGGACAGGTACAGCACGGGGTTAGATACAGAGTAAAGCTCCCTCTACACTGTCCCCATCAAACACTCCCAGGACAGGTACAGCATGGGGTTAGATACAGGGTAAAGCTCCCTCTACACTGTCCCCATCAAACACTCCCAGGACAGATACAGCATGGGGTTAGACACAGAGTAAAGCTCCCTCTACACTGTCCCCATCAAACAAGCCCAGGACAGGTACAGCATGGTGTTAGATACAGAGTAAAGCTCCCTCGACACTGTACCCATCAAACACTCGCAGGACAGGTACAGCACGGGGTTAGATACAGAGTAAAGCTCCCTCTACACTGCCCCCATCAAACACTCCCAGGACAGGTACAGCACGGGGTTAGATACAGAGTAAAGCTCCCTCTACACTGTCCCCATCAAACACGCCCAGGACAGGTACAGCACGGGGTTAGACACAGAGTAAAGCTCCCTCTACACTGTCCCCATCAAACACTCCCAGGACAGGTACAGCACGGGGTTAGACACAGAGTAAAGCTCCCTCTACACTGTCCCCATCAAACACTCCCAGGAGAGGTACAGCATGGGGTTAGATACAGAGTAAAGCTCCCTCTACACTGTCCCCATCAAACACTCCCAGGGCAGGTACCGCACAGGGTTAGGTACAGTGTAAAGCTCCCTCTACACTGTCCCCATCAAACACTCCCAGGACAGGTATAGTACGGGGTTAGACACAGAGTAAAGCTCCCGCTACACTGTCCACATCAAACACTCCCAGGACAGGTACAGCACGGGGTTAGATACAGAGTAAAGCTCCCTCGACACTGTCCCCATCAAACACTCCCAGGACAGGTACAGCACGGGGTTAGATACAGAGTAAAGCTCCCTCTACACTGTCCCCATCAAACACTCCCAGGACAGGTACAGCATGGGGTTAGATACAGGGTAAAGCTCCCTCTACACTGTCCCCATCAAACACTCCCAGGACAGGTATAGTACGGGGTTAGACACAGATAAAGCTCCCTCTACACTGTCCCCATCAAACATTCCCAGGACAGGTACAGCACAAGGTTAGATACAGAGTAAAGCTCCCTCTACACTGTCCCCATCAAACACTCCCAGGACAGGTACAGCACGGGGTTAGATACAGAGTAAAGCTCCCTCTACATTGTCCCCATCAAACACTCCCAGGACATGTACAGCACGGGGTTAGATACAGAGTAAAGCTCCCTCTACACTGTCCCCATCAAACACTCCCAGGACAGGTACAGCACGGGGTTAGATACAGAGTAAATCTCCCTCTACACTGTCCCCATCAAACACTCCCAGGGCAGGTAGAGCACGGGGTTAGATACAGAGTAAAGCTCCCTCTACACTGTCCCCCATCAAACACTCCCAGGGCAGGTACAGCACGGGGTTAGATACAGAGTAAAGCTCCCTCTACACTGTCCCCATCAAACACTCCCAGGACAGGTACAGCACAGGGTTAGATACAGAGTAAAGCTCCCTCTACACTTTCCCCATCAAACACTCCTAGGACAGGTACAGCATTGGGTTAGATACAGAGTAAAGCTCCCTCTGCACTGTCCCCATCAAACACTCCCAGGACAGGTACAGCACGAGATTAGATACAGAGGAAAGCTCCCTGTGCACTGTCCCCATCAAACACTCCCACGACAGGTACAGCACCGAGTTAGATACAGAGTAAAGCTCCCTCTACACTGTCTCCATCAAACACTCCCAGGACAGGTACAGCACGGGGTTAGATACACAGTAAAGCTCCCTCTACACTATCCCATCAAACACTCCCAGGGCAGGTACAGTACGGGGGTTAGATACAGAGTAAAGCTCCCCCTACACTGTCCCCAGCAAACACTCCCAGGGCAGGTACAGCACAGGGTTAGATACAGAGTAAAGCTCCCTTTACACTGTCCACATCAAACACTCCCAGGACAGGTATAGCACAGGGTTAGATACAGAGTAAAGCTCCCTCTGCAATGTCCCCATCAAACACTCCCAGGACAGGTACAGCACGGGGTTAGATACAGAGTAAAGCTCCCTCTACACTGTCCACATCAAACACTCCCAGGACAGGTACAGCACAGGGTTAGATACAGAGTAAAGCTCCCACTACACTGTCACCATCAAACATTGCCAGGACAGGTACAGCACGGTGTTAGATACAGAGTAAAGCTCCCTCTACACTGTACCCATCAAACACTCCGAGGACAGGTACAGCACGGGGTTCGATACAGAGTAAAGCTCCCTCTACACTGTCCCTATCAAACAGTCCCAGGACAGGTATAGTACGGGGTTAGATACAGAGTAAAGCTCCCGCTACACTGTACCCATCAAACACTCCCAGGACAGGGACAGCACGGGGTTAGATACAGAGTAAAACTCCCTCTAAACTGTCCACATCAAACACTCCCAGGACAGGTACAGCACGGGGTTAGATACAGAGTAAAGCTCCCTCTACACTGTCCACATCAAACACTCCCAGGACAGGAACACCACGGGGTTAGATACAGAGTAAAGCCATCAAACACTCCCAGGACAGGTACAGCACAGGGTTAGATACAGAGTAAAGCTCCCTCTACACTTTCCCCATCAAACACTCCCAGGACAGGTACAGCATTGGGTTAGATACAGAGTAAACCTCCCTCTCACTGTCCCCATCAAACACTCCCAGGACAGGTACAGCACGAGATAAGATACAGAGGAAAGCTCCCTGTGCACTGTCCCCATCAAACACTCCCAGGACAGGTACAGCACGGGGTTAGATACAGAGTAAAGCTCCCTCTGCACTGTCCCCATCAAACACTCCCAGGACAGGTACAGCACGGGGTTAGATACAGAGTAAAGCTCCCTCTACACTGTCCCCATCAAACACTCCCAGGACAGGTACAGCACAGGGTTAGATACAGAGTAAAGCTCCCACTACACTGTCTCCATCAAACACTCCCAGGACAGGTACAGCACGGGGTTAGATACAGAGTAAAGCTCCCTCTACACTGTACCCATCAAACACTCCCAGGACAGGGACAGCACGGGGTTAGATACAGAGTAAAACTCCCTCTAAACTGTCCACATCAAACACTCCCAGGACAGGTACAGCACGGGGTTAGATACAGAGTAAAGCTCCCTCTACACTGTCCACATCAAACACTCCCAGGACAGGAACACCACGGGGTTAGATACAGAGTAAAGCCATCAAACACTCCCAGGACAGGTACAGCACGGGGTTAGATACAGAGTAAATCTCCCTCTACACTGTCCCCATCAAACACTCCCAGGACAGGTACAGCATCGGGTTAGATAGAGAGTAAAACTCCCTCTACACTGTCCCCATCAAACACTCCCAGGACAGGTACAGCACGGGGCTAGATACAGAGTAAAGCTCCCTCTACACTGTCCCCATCGAACACTCCCCGAACAGGTACAGCACGGGGTTAGATACAGAGTAAAGCTCCCTCTACACTGTCCCCATCAAACACTCCCAGGACAGGTACAGGACGGGGTTAGATAAAGAGAAAAGCTCCGTCTACACTGTCCCCATCAAACACTCCCAGGACAGGTACAGCACGGGGTTAGATACAGAGTATAGCTCCCTCTACACTGTCCCCATCAAACACTCCCAGGACAGGTACAGCACGGGGTTAGATACAGAGTAAAGCTCCATCTACACTGTCCCCATCAAACACCCCCAGGACAGGTACAGCACGGGGTTAGATACAGAGTAAAGCTTCCTCTACACTGTCCACATCAAACACTCCCAGGATAGGTACAGCACGGGGTTAGATACAGAGTAAAGCTCCCTCTACACTGTACCCATCAAACACTCCCAGGACAGGGACAGCACGGGGTTAGATACAGAGTAAAACTCCCTCTAAACTGTCCACATCAAACACTCCCAGGACAGGTACAGCACGGGGTTAGATACAGAGTAAAGCTCCCTCTACACTGTCCACATCAAACACTCCCAGGACAGGAACACCACGGGGTTAGATACAGAGTAAAGCCATCAAACACTCCCAGGACAGGTACAGCACGGGGTTAGATACAGAGTAAAGCTCCCTCTACACTGTCCCCATCAAACACTCCCAGGACAGGTACAGCATCGGGTTAGATAGAGAGTAAAACTCCCTCTACACTGTCCCCATCAAAAACACTCCCAGGACAGGTACAGCACGGGGCTAGATACAGAGTAAAGCTCCCTCTACACTGTCCCCATCGAACACTCCCCGAACAGGTACAGCACGGGGTTAGATACAGAGTAAAGCTCCCTCTACACTGTCCCCATCAAACACTTCCAGGACAGGTACAGGACGGGGTTAGATAAAGAGAAAAGCTCCGTCTACACTGTCCCCATCAAACACTCCCAGGACAGGTACAGCACGGGGTTAGATACAGAGTATAGCTCCCTCTACACTGTCCCCATCAAACACTCCCAGGACAGGTACAGCACGGGGTTAGATACAGAGTAAAGCTCCATCTACACTGTCCCCATCAAACACCCCCAGGACAGGTACAGCACGGGGTTAGATACAGAGTAAAGCTTCCTCTACACTGTCCACATCAAACACTCCCAGGATAGGTACAGCACGGGGTTAGATACAGAGTAAAGCTCCCTCTACACTGTCCCCATCAAACACTCCCAGGACAGGTACAGGACGGGGTTAGATAAAGAGAAAAGCTCCGTCTACACTGTCCCCATCAAACACTCCCAGGACAGGTACAGCACGGGGTTAGATACAGAGTATAGCTCCCTCTACACTGTCCCCATCAAACACTCCCAGGACAGGTACAGCACGGGGTTAGATACAGAGTAAAGCTCCATCTACACTGTCCCCATCAAACACCCCCAGGACAGGTACAGCACGGGGTTAGATACAGAGTAAAGCTCCCTCTACACTGTCCCCATCAAACACTCCCAGGGCAGGTAGAGCACGGGGTTAGATACAGAGTAAAGCTCCCTCTACACTGTCCCCCATCAAACACTCCCAGGGCAGGTACAGCACGGGGTTAGATACAGAGTAAAGCTCCCTCGACACTGTCCCCATCAAACACTCCCAGGACAGGTACAGCACAGGGTTAGATACAGAGTAAAGCTCCCTCTACACTTTCCCCATCAAACACTCCCAGGACAGGTACAGCATTGGGTTAGATACAGAGTAAAGCTCCCTCTGCACTGTCCCCATCAAACACTCCCAGGACAGGTACAGCACGAGATTAGATACAGAGGAAAGCTCCCTGTGCACTGTCCCCATCAAACACTCCCACGACAGGTACAGCACCGGGTTAGATACAGAGTAAAGCTCCCTCTACACTGTCTCCATCAAACACTCCCAGGACAGGTACAGCACGGGGTTAGATACAGAGTAAAGCTCCCTCTACACTGGCCCCATCAAACACTCCCAGGGCAGGTACAGTACGGGGGTTAGATACAGAGTAAAGCTCCCTCTACACTGTCCCCAGCAAACACTCCCAGGGCAGGTACAGCACAGGGTTAGATACAGAGTAAAGCTCCCTCTGCAATGTCCCCATCAAACACTCCCAGGACAGGTACAGCACGGGGTTAGATACAGAGTAAAGCTCCCTCTACACTGTCGACATCAAACACTCCCAGGACAGGTACAGCACAGGGTTAGATACAGAGTAAAGCTCCCACTACACTGTCACCATCAAACATTGCCAGGACAGGTACAGCACGGGGTTAGATACAGAGTAAAGCTCCCTCTACACTGTACCCATCAAACACTCCGAGGACAGGTACAGCACGGGGTTCGATACAGAGTAACGCTCCCTCTACACTCTCCCTATCAAACAGTCCCAGGACAGGTATAGTACGGGGTTCGATACAGAGTAAAGCTCCCGCTACACTGTCCCCATCAAACACTCGAAGGTCAGGGACAGCACGGGGTTAGATACAGAGTAAATCGCCCTCTACACTGTCCCCATCAAACACTCCCAGGGCAGGTACAGCACGGGGGTTAGATACAGAGTAAAGCTCCCCCTACACTGTCCCCAGCAAACACTCCCAGGACAGGTACAGCACAGGGTTAGATACAGAGTAAAGCTCCCTCTACACTTTCCCCATCAAACACTCCCAGGACAGGTACAGCATTGGGTTAGATACAGAGTAAACCTCCCTCTCACTGTCCCCATCAAACACTCCCAGGACAGGTACAGCACGAGATTAGATACAGAGGAAAGCTCCCTGTGCACTGTCCCCATCAAACACTCCCAGGACAGGTACAGCACGGGGTTAGATACAGAGTAAAGCTCCCTCTGCACTGTCCCCATCAAACACTCCCAGGACAGGTACAGCACGGGGTTCGATACAGAGTAAAGCTCCCATTACACTGTCCCCATTAAACATTGCCAGGACAGGTACAGCACGGGGTTAGATACAGAGTAAAGCTCCCTCTGCACTGTCCCCATCAAACACTCCCAGGACAGGTACAGCACAGGGTTTGATACAGAGTAAAGCTCCCATTACACTGTCCCCATTAAACATTGCCAGGACAGGTACAGCACGGGGTTAGATACAGAGTAAAGCTCCCTCTACACTGTACCCATCAAACACTCCCAGGACAGGGACAGCACGGGGTTAGATACAGAGTAAAACTCCCTCTAAACTGTCCACATCAAACACTCCCAGGACAGGTACAGCACGGGGTTAGATACAGAGTAAAGCTCCCTCTACACTGTCCACATCAAACACTCCCAGGACAGGAACACCACGGGGTTAGATACAGAGTAAAGCCATCAAACACTCCCAGGACAGGTACAGCACGGGGTTAGATACAGAGTAAAGCTCCCTCTACACTGTCCCCATCAAACACTCCCAGGACAGGTACAGCATCGGGTTAGATAGAGAGTAAAACTCCCTCTACACTGTCCCCATCAAACACTCCCAGGACAGGTACAGCACGGGGCTAGATACAGAGTAAAGCTCCCTCTACACTGTCCCCATCGAACACTCCCCGGACAGGTACAGCACGGGGTTAGATACAGAGTAAAGCTCCCTCTACACTGTCCCCATCAAACACTCCCAGGACAGGTACAGGACGGGGTTAGATAAAGAGTAAAGATCCGTCTACACTGTCCCCATCCAACACTCCCAGGACAGGTACAGCACGGGGTTAGATACAGAGTAAAGCTCCCTCTACACTGTCCCCATCAAACACTCCCAGGACAGGTACAGCACGGGGTTAGATACAGAGTAAAGCTCCATCTACACTGTCCCCATCAAACACTCCCAGGACAGGTACAGCACGAGATAAGATACAGAGGAAAGCTCCCTGTGCACTGTCCCCATCAAACACTCCCAGGACAGGTACAGCACAGGGTTAGATACAGAGTAAAGCTCCCACTACACTGTCCCCATTAAACATTGCCAGGACAGGTACAGCATGGGGTTAGATACAGAGTAAAGCTCCCTCTACACTGTACCCATCAAACACTCCCAGGACAGGGACAGCACGGGGTTAGATACAGAGTAAAACTCCCTCTAAACTGTCCACATCAAACACTCCCAGGACAGGTACAGCACGGGGTTAGATACAGAGTAAAGCTCCCTCTACACTGTCCACATCAAACACTCCCAGGACAGGAACACCACGGGGTTAGATACAGAGTAAAGCCATCAAACACTCCCAGGACAGGTACAGCACGGGGTTAGATACAGAGTAAAGCTCCCTCTGCACTGTCCCCATCAAACACTCCCAGGACAGGTACAGCACGGGGTTAGATACAGAGTAAAGCTCCCTCTACACTGTCCCCATCAAACACTCCCAGGACAGGTACAGCACAGGGTTAGATACAGAGTAAAGCTCCCACTACACTGTCCCCATTAAACATTGCCAGGACAGGTACAGCATGGGGTTAGATACAGAGTAAAGCTCCCTCTACACTGTACCCATCAAACACTCCCAGGACAGGGACAGCACGGGGTTAGATACAGAGTAAAACTCCCTCTAAACTGTCCACATCAAACACTCCCAGGACAGGTACAGCACGGGGTTAGATACAGAGTAAAGCTCCCTCTACACTGTCCACATCAAACACTCCCAGGACAGGAACACCACGGGGTTAGATACAGAGTAAAGCCATCAAACACTCCCAGGACAGGTACAGCACGGGGTTAGATACAGAGTAAAGCTCCCTCTACACTGTCCCCATCAAACACTCCCAGGACAGGTACAGCATCGGGTTAGATAGAGAGTAAAACTCCCTCTACACTGTCCCCATCAAACACTCCCAGGACAGGTACAGCACGGGGCTAGATACAGAGTAAAGCTCCCTCTACACTGTCCCCATCGAACACTCCCCGAACAGGTACAGCACGGGGTTAGATACAGAGTAAAGCTCCCTCTACACTGTCCCCATCAAACACTCCCAGGACAGGTACAGGACGGGGTTAGATAAAGAGAAAAGCTCCGTCTACACTGTCCCCATCAAACACTCCCAGGACAGGTACAGCACGGGGTTAGATACAGAGTATAGCTCCCTCTACACTGTCCCCATCAAACACTCCCAGGACAGGTACAG